>NC_142007.1:4606184-4728684 GCF_049901715.1 Pseudonaja textilis | reverse complement strand
AAATGTATATAAGATATTCTATAGGTGACATTTGCCCCCAAGGAAACCAGCTAAAATGTACCCTAACATTCCACACTGGAAATGCAGATAGAACCAAGGTACCTTCTACCATATGTGGTGGTCGTGCCCAGAAGTCCAAAAAGATTGGATTAAGATATGGAGTTGGCTACAAGAGATAGTGGAAGAACAAATACAATTTAAACGGAATTGTTTGTATTGGGAATAATGAAGGGGAATTATAGAAAGAAGTACAAATATATACTATTACATATTTGGTAAAGAAACAAGAAAATTGTAGACAAAAGTAAATGAATATACTGTATATGAAGATGTATAAATGTGGATATTTATATGAGATTGAGGTGTAGAATAATGTGTAGAATAATGATGACACAGTACTGTTAAAAGTCAAGATTAATATGAGTTAAAGGTGAAAAAGATCAATAAAAATTATTACAAAATCCAAAAAACAACTGCGCTATTAACCAAGGAACTGCCAGGGATTCACTTAATGGCCAGGTTACTGACTTTATCCACGGCAGTGGTTCACTTAACGCACCTGTGGCAAGAAAGATTATGCCTTGCAAAATGGCTTCTTACTTCCTAGCCAAACTAATAGAAAAGGGGGAATTAAAAGTGGATTTTAGGAACTCTTGTTCTTCCCAGGTGTTTAGGAAAGAAATGTGAAAAACTAGAGGTTGCCAATGAATTGCATTTTTGAAAGATTTGGGGAGGGGCATGCAAAGGAAGGATGAGGGGGGGAGCTCTTCTCAGGATGGTGGTGCCTTATGGTCTTCGGTTTCCCAATCTAGGTTTTGTTTTCCTCTCCCCCCCTTGGCAGGTATTTGTCGTTGAGGCCCTGGGACGAAGGATTTTGCTTCTGGCTGGTTTTGGCATCTGTTGTGCCGCCTGTGCCGTGTTAACCATTGCGCTGAATCTCAAGGTATGTTTTTTTTTAATTAAAAAAAAGGCTTTTGATTGGCTGGAAGGGAAGAGGATCTGTGGGGAAAACCCCAGAATTTTAGCCTAGATTCTACCACATCGTGCTTCCTTTCTTTAAAGGCGGAGCTCTCCAAACTTGGTAACTTTAGGTTTGTCTTCTTTCTTTCTTTCTTTCTTTCTTTCTTTCTTTCTTTCTTTCTTTCTTTCTTTCTTTCTCTTCCTTCCTTCCTTCCTTCCTTCCTTCCTTCCTTTCTTTCTTTCTTTCTTTCTTTCTTTCTTTCTTTCTTTCTTTCTTTCTTTCTTTCTTTACTACTTACTTCTAGTCCAACCCCTCTGCTTAAGAAGAAATTTCTGCTTAATTTCAAGGTTGCTTCTCTCCTCGGTTAGTTTCCATCCATTGCTTCTTGTCCTGCGTTCAGGTGCTTTGGAGAATAGCTTGACTCCCTCTTCTTTGGGGCAGCCCCCGAGATACTGGAAGACTGCTATCATGTTTCCCCTGATCCTTCTTTTCATTAAACTTACTAGACATACCCAACTCCAACAACCATTCTTTGTATGTTTTAGCCTCCGGTCCCCTAATCATCTTCGTTGCTCTTCTCTGCACTCTTTCCAAAGTCTCAATGTCTTTTAAATATATATATATATATATATATATATATATATATTTATAATTTATCATTTCAATCCCCCCCCCACAGGCGATCTGGTGGATGCCCTACATCAGCATTGCCTGCGTAATCATTTACGTCGTGGGACATGCCATTGGCGCAAGTGAGTAGATTTGTGGATGTATGCTCAGAGGACACCTACAAATCAGCCTTCCATTTTATCCCTCTCTCCCCGCCTCTGCTTCTCTCCATTTATCCCTCCCTTCCTCCATCCCACCCTCCCCTCTTCCCTCCTTTCAAGAAGAGACTGGACAGTCACTTTGTCTGAAATGGTATAGGGTCTCCTGCTAGAGCAGGGGGCTGGACTAGATGACCTACAAGGTCCCTTCCAACTCTGTGACTGTGTATTCTAATCGAAGTTGGCTTTTCAATGCATTCACACCCTCCACTCAGTACTAAATATGACAAAGATTGTCTCTATAACACACAATTGTCCTGGACATTGTAAAATTAAGTGGCCTTGAGATTTCGTTTATTCGAATTAAAAACCCCTCATGTTTCTAGCCCACAGTGACGGTGGCAAAATTTTAACTTTTCATTTAGGAAAAAAAAAAAAGTCAATTGCGTTTAGTTCTGTCTGGAAAAAATCCCTGATGGACTTTTTGGAGCAAAAAAAATAAATAAATAGTGATTTATGAGTGATTATAGAAGCAGGACATTATGATGTAACCTGAAACAAGAAGATAAAATAGAAATGCATTTATAATGGTCAAAACATAATTCTATTTTTTTTCTCTATGTTCTGTCCTATTCACTCTTCTTTGTAGTGCTTTTATCTTGTCAAAGATCTCTTTTAATAATGTGTAATAGAATTATATATAATTACCATACTGTAGGCGTCTTTAAGCGTCTAGTCCTCATGAAGCAACCTCAACAGGGAAGGAATAGGCATAAGATGGAGCGGGAACATGAAGATGAATTAGCTTTTTTCGGGTAAAGGACGCTCACTTCCCTTTCTCTATTTCCAATTTCTTCCCTTCTAGGCCCAATTCCGAGCGTTATGATAATGGAAATGTTTCTCCAGTCTTCTCGTCCGGCTGCCTTCATGGTGGGAGGTTCGGTGCATTGGCTGTCGAATTTCACCGTGGGGCTGGTTTTCAGCTATTTGGAGGTAAAATCTTTGTAAAAAGTTTTGAAAGTTTTTGCAATGGGGGTGGGGGGGAGACAGGGTTGGCCCCGCGTTCCGATTAATGCGTGTAAACATGCGAAAATAGAGAGGAGTGACACGGTGGCCTAGAGGTGGAGTTCTCGCCTCATCATCACGAGGCTGTGAGTTCGATCCTAGTTAGAGGCAGCTCTTTGTCTCTCTGGGCACAATGAGAATATATCTGCCGAACAAAACTCCGCATTGGCAACAGGAAGGGCATCCGGCCAGTAGAAAAAAAATACTCAGCTAGCTCCATTCAATTGCCCACTCCACCCCACAAGGGATTATGGTGTCGTTAAAAGATGATGCAAAAGTTAGAAATCTGACTCTGCCCCTGTTGGAATCTGATTCCGAGGGGGAGTTGGAGCAGCTGACAGGGAGTGGGAGTGTGGCTCTGGTGGCTGTGGAAGGAACTGGGGAAGGGCACAGTCTGGCTGGGCAGAGCAGAGGAGAGGGAGAGAAAGGGAGAAGGAATTCAGAGGAAAACCCACCCTGTCTTCATTCTAGGGCACGCAGGGAGGAACGGATAAGGGAGCAGCATGGGTTATGGGGGGAGAAAGGGGCCCTGATTCCCTTCATTGGCCACAGCTGGGAAAACAGGATAAAAAGGGCATTTTGCACACAGAACCTTGCTGGAAGCAAAGCGTGAATTATCTTTGTCAAGTCTTATCTGGGTTCTGGCGTCCTCCCAACTGTGTGTGTTTCGTCTGGTTAATGGCTGACATGTAGCTTGTGTGGGTTTTCATTCATAATTTATCTGTACTTTGGGTTCGGCTGGAATTTCTTCCCTTTAAAAACTCTTCTTGGGAGAGTTTTTCCTCCGGCCGATGATAACTGGACATTGGGGGCCAAGTTGGAGGTATTAAAGGGACTTTACCTACTTTTGTGACTGTGTGGCTTTTGTGCCACGCCCCTTTGGGTCATCACAGGTGGTATGACCCACAAAGGTAATTCTTGACGTTCATTTAGTGACCATTCTAAACTACAACAAAAAAAGTTTTCCTCCCCAAATTTTAAAAAAATAATAATAATTTGTAGAGCTGCTGACCGAGGCAACTTTTATCTTCTCTTTTAACAAATATCCCCATCTTCGTGTTCCTTCTTCAGCAAGGGCTGGGCCCCTACTGCTTCCTCATTTTTGGCGCCGTCTGTTTGGCCACCGCCGTCTACATCTTTCTTATTGTCCCCGAAACCAAGAACAAAACCTTTATGGAGATCAACCAGATCATGGCTAAGAGGAACGGTACCGAAGATCCGGCCGAGAAAGACGAATTGAAAGATTTCACTGCCGTTTCCGTGCCGTACAACAAGAAAATGGATGGTGAAAGAAGCAGCGCATTGTAAGGTCTTGGCAACGGTCAAATTTTTCCCCGTGTAAAGCCACCAAACAATCTACCTTAAGCATCTCTGGTTTGCAACTCCCCTGGCGTCTCCTCTCCTCGCTGTTGGACAAAAACTTATTTCAAGGAGAAAACAGGATGACCAAACTTTTGCCATTTTTCGGCCGTTGCCTTCCAAGCTGGGCCTGGAGTTAGCGAGATTTTGCGCGGAATAAGATCCTGGGTTTGGAAGAGATGCAGCTAATCTGGGTGTAATGCTCGGGGAAAAAAAAAAAGGATTTTCCATCGGGTGGACTCTGAAAAAAATTATCAGTATTTTGTTGTTGTTGTTCTTGAATAGGGATGCATTTGGGCTCTCTTATGTGGGAGCATGTAAATAATTTTCACTTAATAATGTTGGGCTTCTGTTTTTAGATGACACCTAATTTAACTGTGGAAAGAGTCTCCCCCTCTAAAGTGGAGAGGTGAATTTTGTGACACACACACACACACAACCCAGGGGTCTTGAAGATGTGTTAGATGAAGTGCCTTTAGTTAGTTAGATGAAATGAAAAGAAATAGCTTTGCAAATGGGTTAGATTAAAAGCCTTATTTTCCCAAGTCAGGCCAATCCCTGGCTGTCTTATTATAACACAACTGCATTTTGCAAGTTTTATGCTATACCACAGTGGTCTCTTTGAAAAGTGTTTGTTTCTGCCCCAATGTTCATGAGAACCACTTCTAAATTTAACAAAACCATCTCAACTTTTTCTTCTGGGTCCCAGGCAGTTAAAAATTTGAGATTTCCTAAATGTAGAAAGGTAGCCTCTCAAGAGGTTTCATCTTAGCCAGGATCTAGCCAGGATGCTAGATATCACTCATGCATTCTTTTTGGAGGCAGATCTACAGATCCCTGCATTCAAGGTAAGCCTGCAGTGGATTTAGAGGCCGCCTTAAAAATAATTTCCACCCCAGGGGATATTTTCTACAACTGAATTTAACTTGGGCTCTGAACAATTTGCCGGTTTTCTATTTCTTTTGTCATTTTTATTTTTGCTTTCCAAAACAGGTTGATGTGTTTGTTTCCCTTGCAACCAGAATCAACTTTTTTCAAAGCAAACCTGATTTTTTAAAAAAAATATCCGCAAATTGAGAAGTAGCGAAGAGAATGTTGTACATATCTTGAAATAGGTTTTTTTGTGTTTTTTTTCTTTAGTTTCTTTTCACTGGGTATTTTCCCGCCAAAGTATGGGGGAATTATACTTTTGCACAAACAGGTGTATTTTATTTTATTATTTTGAGTGCTGCGAAATAAAACATAGTTGTTGGATAAAGCTTGGAAAGAGGCAAAGTGTTTGTTCAAATCTTGTTGTTAGCTGGGTTTGTTTGAGATCTACTTACACTTCTGAGAAGGATAAATCAAACTGCAGTCCATTGCATAAATTACATTTGAGATTTTTTTTTAAAAAAAGGGAAACCTCCAATTTAAGAATTGTCCATGTCCTTCAATTCAGTTTGGTGTTCTCCAACTACAGTGCTGAATACCGAATCATTGGATTATTGAATTATTTAGGAGATGGTGTGCAATATATATATATATATATATATATATATATCTTAAGAAATAAAATAAGGCTTGGGTTGAACTGGTGGAGAATTTATTGATGCCCCACAACCAGCAAGCCACAAATGAAGGTTTTTATATGCCATGCGGGCTTTTTAAACTCAAATTATTAGCAGGTTTTTGGTGGGGAGCAAATTCTCTGGATGATCGGTTTGCAATCTTTTGTTCATCCATTATTATCGACACCCCCTCCCCACATTGTCTTGACATGGGGCAATCCAAAGGTCGGGGCGGAGGGAGTTTGACCTCCTTTGATGGACCCTCAACCCATTCTTTCAATTTTGGGAGTAGACCTGAGACCTAGCTCCAGATTTCCCCAACATTGCACAAACGACTGTCTTTCACACCACATATGTGGGTCAGTAGGTCTCTTGGTCCTACCTGGGGGGTGGGTGGGAGTGCATTAGAGACTCTAGGCACCAGTGGGGGGGGGGGTTTCGCCCTGTAAGAGGAATGGACTTCAACTCCCAGAATTCCCTAGCCAGCAAAGCTTCCGGAGCTAAGGAAGCCCGGAAGCTTTGCTGGCTGGGGAATTCTGGGAGTTGAAGTTCACCTCTCTTATACCCACGGATGTTAGAGTCCCAGCATGGGCAAATGCAAAGATTTGGGGGGAAAGGAAAGAAGCCTGGTGGGTTTTTTTTTCTTCCAGAGACCTCAAAACTCAGGCTCTGATTCACCTACAGCTGGTGTCCGGGCCTAGGGTGACCCCGCCAAAGAGGGACATGTGTGTTTCTCCCCACGCCAAAACGTCGCCTTTCTGCTGGCTGTGTTTGCAGAGGGTGAGCTCCTGGATGTCATTCTGGTCCAGCAGCCAACTCCAGAGGTTGACGTGGCTCATCCAGCCAGAGAAGGCATCGGCGAAGACGTCCAACATGGCGTTCTTCCTTTTCCCCAAAATGGGCGTCCCGCCGCTCTGGACGATGTAGTTTTTCTGGATGTTTCGGGCAGTACCCACAGCTCCATTGACCCACAGGTTGATGGTGCCCGAGCTGGAGACCCAAGTCACGCAGTGGTGGACCCAGTCTTCCGCCCGGCGGTGGAGGTCGAACTGCACGAACTTGCCTCCGATCCACACCCCCACCGCCATGCCGACGCTGATGACCAGCTCGTTCTCGCTCTCGGGCGTGGAGTAAAAGAGGACGGTCTGCCGGCCCTGGTTGCTGTTCTGGACCCAGAAGCAGAGGGTGAAGGTTTTGAGTTGCATGGGCTTCAGCGGGACCATCGTCACGTAGCTGGCGGTGTTCTCCAAGGGGAAGTGGAAGGCCTGCAAGCTCAGCTGGTGGTGACCTGGATAAAAAATAGCCACCAGACACCCGGTCAGGTTTGCAGGGTCCTTGAGTTGGACCACCAACTGGAAGGAACCAATTTTGTTTATGGTTTCCCCTTGACTGGATCCATGGAAGAATCCAGGAGAACCTCTTGTTCATAGGTGGTCCTTGAGCTGCCACCTTAGGACCAGCCTATCTGCAGGACCCATCTCTGGCTGGTCACGCTCCCCCAACCCATAGAACAGGGAGGCAAGGAACGTTGTGAGTCCCGTCCCCTAAGGAGGTCCACCTGGCAAGACCCAGGACCTTCTCCGTGGTGACTCCTTCCCATTGGAGCATCATCCCTGCAGAAATTAGACTGGTCCTTACTCTTTCAGAAGGCCCTGAAGACCCATGGTTGTGCCAGCAGACTTGGGGAACCCAGAGTGTGAGGGAGCCCATCAAATGACTTATTTAATTGTGTACTGTTACCTTGTGTGCGTTGAATTTTGTGTTTTTACTGTTTGAGCCGTCTAGAATTTCTGGGAGTGAGTGGAGGGAGGCTATATAAAATTTCTAAATAAATAAATATATCTGTGAAATTCTCCCACTATCTTCCCTTCTCCCAACACAAAGGAACAGAAGAGAAGGGCGACTAGATGCCTTCAAGACCCAAACAGCCTGGCTTCCAGAATCCAGAATTCTTCTGGTGTCTCTGAGGGAGCATCCTTGATTTCCCAGCTGGGTTGGGAAAGAAGAGGTTGTCTGAACCGCCCTCAGGTCAACAAATAAGGAGAGCTGCTCCTTACCAGGTTTGCCTATGACGTCCAAAAGATATTTCTTCATCTCGTGAAGGTTAGTCTGTATTTTATTCAGTTTACTGGAGATGCTCTCGGGCCGACACCTTCCTAAAAACAAGGGAGAGTTCTAGTGTTTAGCTCCTCGGTAAACTTGATCCATTTGTCCATCGTATTAATGGCCCACCCCATGCCTTCAGAAATAAGTTGTATTTGTACTTTTATAGACATATACTGAGAGACAGACCTGGGAGGAGATTAGTGAAAAGCATTATATTAAAATCCTGGGCTGGCTATCCAGAGACGATATAAAGCCCGTAAAAATCCTCCAGCTGAGTTTTCTCACTTTGGTTGAGTTGGGTGGAGTCTTAAAATTCTCTTCCTGTTTCCCATCTTAAAATCCGAGCCCTGGGAATGTATGCTGGTCCTATCCAAGAGGATTTGCCCATCCTACTTGACACCCTTTAGGGTGTCCGTGTGTGTGTGTCCGTGTGTGTCCTGCAGTGTACCTTCAAACAACCGAGGGGAGAAGGATGCTTTGACTACCCTCTTGTTGAGTGGCTGGATTTGACGGTAATCGTTCCTCAAAGTTTTGTTCTTCCAGTCCAACAAGGTGTTTTCCAAGAGATCAATCTGCAAAGAAGTAAATTTTGAAGTGGGAATATATATATATATATAAAACAATACAGAAGCCTGATGAAGAAAACGTGTGTGTGTGTGTGTGTGTATCCCCCAGCAACTAAGACTAACCTGAGCACAACCAAGCCCCCACCTGAACAGAACACACCTCCAGCCAATCAGAACACAGCCAACCACCCAGCCAATCAGAACACAGCCAAACCCCCAACCAATGAGAACACAGCCCCACCCAATCAGAACACAGCCAAGCCCCTACCCAATCAAGTCACACCCCCACTAGCAGTTAAAAGGAAGAAGGAGCTGCAAGCTCACATCACTCTGAGAAGCACAGAGCCGAAGACACAAGCCTGAAGATGATGAATGAGACTTCATCGAAAGGTTGCCTAGATACCTCCAATCTTACGCAGGCAGCATAAACCTAAACCAGGATTAAGTTCAATGCATGGGTGGTATATAAGGAACCAAAAGAGGGAATGTTTGCTTGCCTGGGTGTAAGACAGCTTGATAGGTGTGTCAAACACAGTCCATATCACGTTCTCTGTACATGGCGGAGTAGTCAGCGAACCATGATAGCGGTAGAAATTGGAGAGGTTTTCTGGCAACATGGCTATGATATCCAGACTATCGAGAGTGGTTGAGTACCCTGGAAGAGAAGAACACTCCCCTGCGTACAACGACCTTGCAATGTAGGCCAGAATCAGATGAAGCAGCATTGATGGATCTAAAACGACTAATGTGTCATGATCCTGTCAGAGTCTGAATCCGAGGAGGAAGGCGAACAGCTGACAGGGAGCGGAGCAGGGAAGAGGTAGAACGAGGGAGAGGGAGTTCAGAGGAAGACCCAGGCTCACCCCTTCTTTATCCTAGGACAATGAAGAAGGGAACAATGTGGGTTGCGTGGATTATGGGGGAGGAAAGGGCCCTGATTCCCTTCATTAGCTGCAGCTCAGAATACAGTGTATAAAAAAGGAAGCTGCACGCTGTTGGGAGCAAATGTGAATTTATCTTGTATAGTCGTGGCTTATCTGTGTACCTGGCATCTTCCCAACTGTGTGAGTTTTGCCCTGCCTTCAAGTCTGAAATTCTTGCTCCTGCCCTGCTAAACTAATTACTTCAGTTTAGCTTGTTTGGACTTTAAGTTACAGTTTGTGTTGATCATGTTTTGGACTTTAAGTTACAGTTTGTGTTGATCATGTTTTGGACTTAATTTCCTGCAGTCAAAGGCTGTTCCTGGGAGTTTTTTTCTCCAGCCCAAAGGTAACCTGGACATTAAGGGCAAAGTTGGAGATAATAAAGGGACTCTTATTGATTATCTGACTGTGTTGCCTTTGTGCCGTGCCCCGGGTCATCACACAGTGTTTTTAAAATTGCCTTTAAATGGAGATGTTTGGGAACACAGGAGAAAAGGAAAGCAACAGAGAAAGGTGCTTTCTAAACCTGGTACCCTTTGGAGGTGGGAGATCGGGAATGCTGGGCTTTGTAGTCCCAACAGAGCCCAGGCTGCATGAAGGGATGTGTTTCTTCCCTGCTGATTTTTTTGCAGAGGCTGTTTTCCTACTTCGCGGGTGCCTCAATATGGCAAATGGCTCTTTGGTTGGCAAAAAATAGGCATTGATTGATTTGATTTTTCCTTTCCTTTCTAGATGGGATACTTAAAACAGGTAAAAATCTTGCATGGATGGAATTCAGTGGCTCTGGACTTCATCTCCCATCAGCCCTTGAGCAGCGCAGCCAATGGCAAGGGATTGTGGGAACTGCAGTGAAGAGAACCTGATAGGTCAGTGTTTGCATTTCTGCATCAGCCCAAGATAAAGTCCAGCCTTACCCGCGTACTTAATTTTGGCCAATTTGGCAATGAAGTCGCTGTAGTAAGCGTTCTCAAAATGGCTGCCCTGAAAACAAACAAAATTAAAATAATGACATGTCTGTATTGCCCGACTCCCCATGACAAAGGAAAATGAATTTGCCTAAATCATGCCTGCCCTTAATGACACCTGTTGGAAAATCCTAGCTGTTCTTGATGGAAGAAAAGAAAAATGGGGTTAAGTTTTGCTTTTGGGATGGGAGACCACCAGGTGAGTCTTTGCAAGTGGAACATCCCAGAAATAACGGCCATCAGGATTGAATTACACTCAAAGGAGAAGCACACATATATTTCACTTTTCTCCCTTCCTCTCCTTTTAATTTAAATGTTCGAAAATTAAAAATATGTCCAGTCTTTTATTTCCCTATGCTTTGCTGCCCCCTAGTGTTAGGTTCAGGGTTGTTAACCGAAGAATAATCATCTCCCCACTTTAAAATCTCCAAAAGGATTTTATTTTCAATTTAAAATGTTCATTTTAAACCCTAAATTTGATCATATGGCAGCCATTAAAAGGTGGGATGAAGTGCTACAATGACACTTCTTAATTTTAAAGCATTTAAAAAACAAACAGGTTTATAACAATCCCTGATTGTAAATGGTGTAGGGTCTCCTGCTTTGGGGGGGAGGGTTGGACTAGATGACCTACAAGGTCCTTTCCAACTCTGTTAATCTGAATCAAAGCCACAAGGTGGCTTGTTCAATTGTGGCTTGGCGGGAGATAGTAACCCAGCTGCTCTTAAAAACCACGATTTAAGGTTGAGCAAACCTGTCTATGAGCTGCACTTAAAACAAGCTGTGATGTGAATATAATTATAATTTATCAGATTTGGGGACCTGGAAGAAATGTGTACGTGTGTGTGTGAAGCCCATTTTTCTGAGACAGAGGTAAACAGCTGGAAAATTAAGCTGAATTCCCAGTTCACAATTTTTTTTTAAACTGCACAACAACAATTTGTATGCTACTTGAAGTAGCTGCAAAGGGCTCAAAACAGTAATTCTTAGCCTTCCGTATTGGAGAGATCCTTTTGTTAAGCAGATGTCAGACAGATGTTGGGAAGAGGGTAAGTAAGGGGAGACATTCTCTGGGAAATTGACTTTTGGGCTCCCAATTGTCCAGGGATGTTTGCATGAAAATGCCAAGCCTTGCTTTTAATTTGAAAATCAAAAGGATGCCCTAACAAAGCCATTTATTTAATGTCCCTTCCAAAGGAAGCTATTTGCCTGCAATGCCAGGATAATTTTTCTTTTAAAAAAAGTTAAGCATATACTGCCAACCTTTTCCAACCAAAAAATTAAAGCGTGCAATGGCATTGCGTTGTAAAGTGAATTAATGTATTCCAGCCAAACGCCATCTATATATACCACTCATACATCATCACAAAATCTCCAGAACCATAAAGTCTACAAACTTGACATCTGGCACGTATGTTCCTCTTGGTTTCTAGGGGCTCACTAAGAAAGGATAATTTTAATTTTATTCCAGAATTTTTTGGCCTTGGGCATAACCACCACATATGAAAGAAGGTACCAGCTGTTAGTTTACACTTCCAACATATTGGACTCAAATTTGGATATATCTTGGCCAATCACGATGCCAATGATAAAACATTTTGTGAAGGGTTTTTAGCAGATCTGGCTCTGTGCCACCCAACTTCGGTGGGCATCTTAAACTCTCATGGCATAAATGGTTGTACTTACCACAAAAAGAAAAGCCAAAACAGCCAGCCCGTCGGGTTTATTCTTCGCTGCATCAAGCTGGGGTAAGCTTCTGAATTGTAATGGACAATGTGGAGCTATGGGGGGGAAAAAATAGGTGACAAATTGGCATGGGGGCCCACACGGTGGTCATAAGTGTGAAGACCTGATTTTTGCAGTGCCATTGCAAACTTCGAACAGTCTTTAAACAAATAGTTTAACAAATAAATCAAGGACTGCCGTAATGCAAATAGTCCTTGTTCCTCGACTTACAACAGTTCATTTAGGGACCATATTCACTAATTCATGAATTTCGTTGTACGAGAGGCAATGACAATAAAGTAAATTTAAGAACAAGTTAAAGAAATGATGATAGCTTGGGCAAATTTTTTTGGGATATGCTATAGAATTAGATAAGTGGCAGAAACTGTGGGATAGGAATTATAAACTGATAACATCGACAGCATATAAAGAAAATTTGTACAAGATGTTTTATGGATGGCATCTAGCGCCAGCAAAATTAGCGAAAATGTTTAACGATAAATCAATTAAATGCTGGAAATGCCATCAAATACCAGGAACATATTATCATATGTGGTGGGACTTGCACAGAAGCTAAAACGTATCGGACTAAGATACGTACATGGTTGGAGAAAATGATCAAACAGCACATAGATTTGAAGCCTGAAATAATTTTACTAGGAGTGGTATACCAGAAAGCTATAGTAAAGAAAAACTTACTTAATTATACATGTTTTAACAGCGGCTAGAATTGTATTTGCCCAAAACTGATAAGATACCAACAGAGGGAAAAATAATTGAAAAAAATATTTGAACGTGCAGAAATGAATAGATTGACACTAGAAATTAAAGAAAAAGAAGAATCTGAATATTACATAGTATGGGATTTGTTTTACCAATGGATAGAAAATAGAACAAACTAAAAGGGATTATTAGACGTATCTATAGAGGAATTAATGCAATAAATATAATAGATTGTACTTATACTACGTATGTGGGAGTGAGATTATTGTTAAGGTGAATAAGAAGAATATTATTAATAATGGATAAGTCATTTGAAATACGTATCTAATCAACGTACGTTGAAATGGAATGGATTTTTTGTATATTTAAAAAAAAACATTTTTTAAAATAAAAATAAACTTAAATATTTGCATTAAGATTTATGATGTCCCTTCCTCTCTTTTCCCCCTCCTCCTCTTCTTCCCCAGGTAGAAACAAACAGAGTGACCTACCTCGGCCATATATCGCAACCCGTCGATCGTGTGTTCGGATCCGCTGTTCTCTTTCTCCGTACCGCCCCAGTGAAGGTGAAGCTGGATAGCTGTGAATTTCCCGGGGAGGCCTTTTATAATCTTCATGGACGAAGGAAGGTGTATGACAACTGGAAAGTGGGCAAGGAAAGGAGGGCCATTCAGGTAGTCCTTATTTTACAACCATTCATTTAACAACTTTTCCAAAATTACAGTGGCACTGGAAAAACGTGACTGACGACTTAAGCCGGAAATTTGAGTTACTTTAGATCAATCACAGAGATTTTAAGTCCCCTGCAGGAAGCAAGTAAGCACTGTTTTACTTCTTCCTTAACTATTTTTCTACTACAGGTGGTCCTTGAATTACAACAGTTCATTTGGTGACTTTTCAAAAGTTACAGTGGCATTGAAAAAAGCGAGTTAGAACCGTTTTTTTCACACTTACCACTTTCGTAGCGTCCCCATGATCGTGGGAGCACAATTCTGACGCTTGCCAACCGGTTCATACTTATGACCATCGCTGTGTCTCACTGTGAACCCCTTTTGCGGGCATCCGACAAGTAAAGTCAGTGGGGAAGCCAGATTTACTTAACAACCACGTTACTAGCTTAATGATTGCAATGATTCACTTAGCAACGGTGGCAAGAAAAGTTGCAAAATGGGGCAAAAATCATTTAACGAATATCTCACTTAAAACCACAAAAATGTTGGGCTCAATTTGGTCGTAAGTTTAGAAATACGTGTATTTCAAAAAGATTTCTCATCCTCCTCTTTTCCCCGGAGTCCCACCCTCCCTGGACAACCTGCCAGAATAAGAGGAAACGAGTTCAAGTCACGGCAACATTGAAAGGACTTCTTTTTGCAAAATATACATCCTTTTTTTAACATTTCAATATTTTCTGAACAAGATCGGCTCCTGACTTAAGATCCAGGCACAAAAGCAGTTTATTTTTTGCAGGTTGTGACTCTCGCACCACACACACACACACACACACACACACACAAAGTCAAACTTGCTTACTGAAGCTACAATTATCCAAATAGTTGTATAATTGCAGGAGAGCCCAGGTTAAATTGGGGCTGTTAGTTCAGCGGCTTTATCAAGTTTTTGCAGAGTGAGAAGGAAGACAAAACAACAACAACAACACAACATACAATAGTAATTCTCATTGGTGCCAAACTTTCTCTTGTGTGAAAAGTTCATATACCAGTCAAAAGAACAGGGTTAAAAGAATGGCATGGGGGCCCACACGGTGGTGAAGGTCTCTGTCATGACCCTAGTGGAGACTGACTCTGAGAGAGACGAGGAACAGCTGACAGGGAGTGGAAGTGGGGCTCCGGAGGTTGTGGAGGAGGCTGGGGAAGGGCAGAGGCCGGCTGAGCAGTCAGAGGAGGACCCAGGCCCATCGTCTCTCCATCCTAGGGCATGCAGGGAGGAGAGGATAAGGGAGAGACGTGGTCTATGGGGGAGGAGAGGGCCTTGATCCCCTTCAATGGGCTGCAGCTGCGACAACTGAACAAGAGGACGGAACTGCGAATGGGCGAACGCTGGAAAAAAAGCATGGAAATATCTCTAGTTTATGGTTCCTCTTTCCTCCTTCTTGTAACTGTTTGTGTGGGAGTTTTTTGTCTTCCGTCAAGGACATTCAGAGCTTGGAAGCAAAGTGAAAGAATAAAAGGGGCTTCATCTGTTTTCTGTGATTGTGTTTGTTTTGTATGCCACCCTGGGACATCACACTCTCCCTCCAAGGCTGGTAGCCTTGGACAAGACTATCCAGTTCTTCAACTAGGGATAGTCCTCAACTTACAACCACAATTGAGCCCATTTCCGTTGCTAAGCCAAGGCAGTTCGTAAGTGGCTCGTGCCCTGTGACCTTTTGGGGCCATTTTTGGCACAGTTGTTAAGTGAATCATGGGGTCATTAAGCAAATCTGCCTTCTCCCATGGACTTTTGCTTGCCGGAAGCCACCTCAGAAAGTTGCAAACAGTAATTACATGACCTTGGGACAGTGCAATTGTCATAGTACCGTGCCGGTTACCACCCACCCACACACCCAGATTTTGATCATGTGACATGGGGATGCTGCAATGGTCATAAGGTATGAGGTTGTAAGCCATTTTTTCATTGCCGCTATAACTGAACAGTCACTACCATATTTCTTCAAAAATAAGACCCTGTCTTATAATTTTTTATGCCAGCAAAAAAAGGCACGAGGTCTTATTTTCAGGGGACATCATCCACTGATTAACCTCACTTGTGTGCGTCGCCCCCAGCCTCCTTTTCGCTGCCAGAGGCCCTCAGAAACTTCTGCGGCTGGCAAGGCTTTCCTGAAGGCCTCTGCAGACGATAAGAGAGCTCAGGATCGATCCGGAGCTTTGTTCTCCGCTACAGAGGC
The DNA here is from genome assembly GCF_049901715.1 of Pseudonaja textilis. Taxonomy (NCBI): domain Eukaryota; kingdom Metazoa; phylum Chordata; class Lepidosauria; order Squamata; family Elapidae; genus Pseudonaja; species Pseudonaja textilis. Next base: position 4,713,072 of record NC_142007.1, on the reverse strand, counting down.
CTTCAGGAATGTCTTTCCAGCTGCAGAAGAAATGGGCCAGCAAGGCAGGTGTGCAAGGCCTGGCTACACCTGTCCAAAGGTAACTAGTAGGGCAGCTCCACCCTTACCCCACATCCCTACCCTAGCTTAATTTTTACTCATGCACTCTGGAGTGGGTGGGATCTTAATTCGGGCTTATTTTGGGGGCAGGTCTTATATTGGGTATACGTGGGAAAATCAAGCTAGGGCTTACTTTCAGGGTAGGTCGTATTTTCGGGAAAATGGTACAAACAGGACAAAAATTATTCCAGCCCCCAAAATAGCACAATTCTGCTCATTTTTAATCTTTAAACATACCAGAGGCGAAAAGTAATTTGAGCGGCAGCTGGGACTTACTTTCAGGGTAGGTCATATTTTTAGGGGAACAAGGGAAGTCGCTCTGACCTCAGCTCTCCTGATAATTCCTGAACTTTTCCATTCAGTTGAGGACCCAGTTTATTACAGCAAAACTCACATTTGAATCCCCAGCTCTGGAATTTCTTAGTGGTCTCTCATCCATCCTTTCTCTCTGCCGCAGGTCCAGTTATATATTTTCCATGCCAAAGGCCCACCCCACTCCAATTCTCTCCCTCTCCTTTTCTAAGCCTGCTTTTTGAAAATGAAAGCCTTCCTGGTTTTAGAGTATATCAGCAAGTTAAAAAAATACGGGTTGGCTGGGCGCTGGGCCTTCTGTAATCGTCTCAAATTCTAGCAACATCGCCATTCATCCGTAATGTCGGATCTGTGCTTTTGTTGTTTATTTCTGTCTCTCTCTCACTCTCTCTCTCTCTTTTTAATGCCTCGTGCATTTGTACAAACCGTCCGCCTTACCCTCTGTTGTTTCTGGCGAGTCCACCGGGGGATTGAGAAAAATCAGCACAAAACTAGCCAGATAGAATGCGGACGGGCATAAAGAAAACGATGACGGCAGCAGAAATCAGAATGGATAACGACAGGAGCCGCATGCAATTAAAAAAAAAAAAAAAAAGCTAATGGCCCGACTTAGTTTGCAAATTAACATTCTGCTGATTTTCTTTTTAACGGGCTTTCTGATAGACCTGGAAGGCTTCCTGCAGGGTTTAAAATGGGTGTTGCACCCCAATTTTAATCCTGTTGAAAACAGGGCTCTGTTTTAAGCTGCCTTTTGCACAGCCCAGTCTTCAGACAGGTTTAAAGTCAAGTATGCTTAGGGTGAATTGGGGGGTGTTAAAAAACACTGCCCTGTTCTTAGAAATATGAGGTGAGGTTTGGGAGCCTTGAAGAGAAGGAAAAACGCAATTTGACTGTTCCAGAAAACTCTCTAAAAAGTTTGGGAAGCTTCTATTTTAGTGAATGTGGACAAGCCAGCATGTAACCTTCTTGGGGGATGTTGACAATGAATTGTAGATGTATCTCATCATAAAAATCCTGTCCCTGTTTTCATTGTACTGGTAGTCCTTGAGTTACAATCACAGTTGCCACCAGGATTTGTATGGCTAAGACAGGCGGCTAAGGGAGTTTTGTCTCCCTTTATGACTTTTTCTCCTTGCCACCGTCATTAAGTGAATCGCTGCAAGCGGTTAAGTTAGCCACCTGGTCGTTAAATGAATCCGGCTTGCCCATTGGTTTGGATTGTCAGAAAGTCGCATCCAGGGATCCAATGACCCTCCCCAGGACACTGCGATGGTCGTAAGTATGAGCCAGTTGCCAAAACGTCTGAATTTTGATCACATGACCTCCCCTGGGGACGCTACAAAGGTCGTAAGTGTGGAAAAAAATCATAAGTCACTTTTTTTCCCCAGGGCTGTTGTGACTTCGGTCACTAAATGAACCATTGGAAGTTGGAGACTGCCTGTATTTCGACATAGGTGTGTGAAACTGGTCGTAAGTAACCATTTTTCCAGTGCCGCTGTGGGAGTGGCATGGCATGGCTTGGTGGGTGTAGCTTGGTGGGCATGGATTGGTGGGTGTGGCAGGGGAAGGATATTGCAAAATCCCTTCCCTCCCCACCCCACTAACCTGCTTTGCAGCTCCATTCTCCTGTGCAGGGCAACCAAAGGAGACCCAGCCAGTCAGCTGGGACTTGATGGGAGGCAGAGAAGAGAAGCGGGCAGGGCCTGTCAGAGGCGGTATTGGCCGGTTCTCCAAATTACTCAACATTTCTGCTACCTGTTAGGATTCCGGCAGTTACCCCCAATTAAATCATGAGTCTTGAGCCAAACTTCCAAAACTTCAAAAGGATTTATTGGGAGTAAACATGTCCGGCACTGCCTGGGTGTAGCCGACTCTGAGGCACACCATTCATTGTCACCCTTGACCCTGGTTTTCCCCCCTCCCCCGGGTGTATCATAATTCAAATCCTCCAATGGGACACATCCCTAGCCCAGAGTCATCAATCAGGCTTTCCAGTTAGAATTTTGCCCGGCAGAAACTTCGGTCACCTAGTTACTATCTTTGAAAAACTATGTATGGAATGCACTTCCGGTTTGCAAGCAGCTGCACTGCTTCTACCCCTCCCTTTCTGTTGGCAACTCTAAAAAGACCTTAGAAATATTTTACGAGTTGACACATTACCCATTCTCCAGAACTGGTCAGAACTGGCTGAATACCACCTCTGCTTTGAACAGTCACTAAACGAAATGGTGGGAAGCCGTGGACGAAATGGAATGGTTGCAAACTGGCTTACAAAAAGAGATGTCATTCAACTCCTAAAAACATACCAGGGCTGGACTTAGCATTTTGCAATTGGGGGGGTGGGGGCGGGGGGAGAAAGGGGAATTGCTAGAGGACAGAGATCACCACCGAGAAGTCCCTGGCCATCACCTATTGAAGTTGTCTCTGCGATGACCCTAATCTGGAAATTTTACACACAGCCACTCTGATACCTTCTCATCTAGCTGGTAAAATGGACTTAAGCCCACAAGCTTTGGGGAGCTAAGGCTGTGTGGGTTGCCTCTGAAACTTTAAGCGACCGCCAACTGTTACTTATTCAGCTTTTATTGCCCCTTATTGCTGTCTTTCGGTGTCTGATTCTTGAAAGCACAGGCAAATTGCAAGGTTGGAAGGTGTATTTAAAGAAATAAACCCTGCGGCTTGGCTGGCCATGGCTTATTGTACCCTATGACTATTATTAAGGGTTGTACCTGTTGATTCTTGACTCTTGACGAATGTCTCTTTTCTTTTATGGACACTGAGAGCATTTGCACCCGAGACAAATTCCTTGTGTGTCCAATCGCACTTGGCCAATAAAGAATTCTATTCTATTCTAATTCTAATTCTATTCTATTCTATTCTATTCTATTCTATTCTATTCTATTCTATTCTATTCTATTCCTGTTCTATTCTTATTCTATTCTATTCTATGTACACTGAGAGCATTTGCACCAAGACAAATTCCTTGTGTGTCCAATCACACTTGGCCAGTAAAGAATTCTATTCTATTCTATTCTATTCTATTCTATTCTATTCTATTCTATTCTGTCCTGTCCTATTCTTATTCTATTCTATTCTATTCTATTCTTGTCCTGTCCTATTCTTATTCTATTCTATTCTATTCTATTCTATTCTATTCTATTCTATTCTATTCTATTCTATTCTATTCCTGTCCTGTCCTGTCCTATTCTTATTCTATTCTATTCTATTCTATTCTATTCTATTCTATTCTATTCTATTCTATTCTATTCTATTCTATGTACACTGAGAGCATTTGCACCAAGACAAATTTCTTGTGTGTCCAATCACACTTGGCCAATAAGAAGGAAGGAAGTCTGCAAAGAAGGAGGTCTGGAAAGAAGGGAGGGAGGGAGGAAGGGATGGAGGGAGGGGAAGAAAAGGGAAGGGAAGAAAAAGGAAGGAAGGAAGGAAGGAAGGAAGGAAGGAAGGAAGGAAGGAAGGAAGGAAGGAAGGAAGGAAGGGTCAGCCAAGAAAACAAACCAAATTAAATATTCACCTGAATGGCCATTGTTGGTCATCTTGAATGCGTCACGGCGGTATCCATAACCCTGGAGCTGCAGCGGTTCCAGATCTGGATTAAATCTAACTTTTGACCTCTGAATATTGATGGGGGATTGCAGTTTTCCCAGGCAGTGTTCAAAGTACGTTCCCCACTCGTCTTCGTTGTGTTCCCCTTGGATTGGGCCGGGGAGGAAGAGAAAAATGCTGTCAGATAAGGCGTCCCACAGAAACCAAAAGACGCCTCTTGAGTCCTGCAAGCAAGCAGGACAGCTTCCAGATGACCTGGAAGGTTAGTTAGTAGAACTAATTTGATTTAAATTTAAACTTAAGGTTGATTTAAATGGGGAAGGGGTGACATGAATGGAAAGAGGGGGAGGAGGAGAGAAGAAGACAAAAAACCATATAATGTGCCTTCCTTCAGTTGAAAACCTATTCGGATTAACAGAGTTGAAAGGGACCTTGTAGGACATCTAGTCCAACCCGCCCAAGCAGGAGACCCTGCACCATTTCTGACAAATGGGGCAGTCCAATCTCTTCTTGAAATTCTCAAGTGATGAAGCACCCACAACTCCCAAAGGCAACTTCTGTTCCATGGTTTGATGGTTCTCACTGTCAAAAAACCTGTGTTTAGAAGTTTGATCTTCTGGTTTCTTACTTAAAGAAAAAAAAAGCTGTAAATTCATGTCTCCTGCAATAATCTTTTCCTTATCGTTTACGAAATGAAATCGAAGATATATTGTGAGGTCCTTGGTGCTCTCTGAGCTTGGTGGGTTTTTTTGGCAGATGTCTCATTACCCAACTAGGTAACATCAGCAGTGCTACAAGGGAGTGGAGTTCACAGAGAAGACGATGACTATGGGGTCCTTAGTGCTCTCTTATCTTGGTCTTAGTGCTCTCTTATCTTTTCTTGCATTACCCAAACTAGGTAAAACATTGTCAGTGGTACAAGAAAGTAAGACAGACCTGGCTCTCTCTTTAAGCACTGATGATGTTACATAGTTGGGTAATGAAACGTCTGCAAGAAAACAACCAAGCTCAGAGAGCATCAAGGACCCTATAGTCCTCCTCCTCCTCCTCCTCCTCCTCCTCCTCCTCCTCCTCCTCCTCCTCCTCCTCCTCTCCACAAACACCCTTCCCTTCTAACACTGATGTTACTTAGTTGGGTAATTAAACGCCTATTAATGAAACTCAAAACCCTACAGTGGGTCATGGCAAGCGCTGGGAAATATTCCTTTCTGGGAAAAGTTGTTATGGAAGAAATGTTGAGATAATTTATAGGCGATAAAGGCTCTTTCTTGGCTATAATAAACTTTTGTTTAGCCTTGAAATAATTCTTCAGCCTCTTAAGCGCTCCCTTTGAGTTTCACCCACTCTCTAAGTTCCTAGCTCTGTTTGTGATCCATCCAAAAATCTTTCTTGGCGCTCTCCCTAATTTTTAGGGTAGCTTCTTGGCCATTAGAGGTTAAGAGGTATCGATCCATTCTTATTAAAGAGCAACAACGTAAGATAAAGTTTACCGGAACAAAATATCTCCAAGGAGCCACTCCGAGGAGGAATTTTTTTCTCCTCTGAAAAAAGTTTCTCCTTTGGACTTTTTTTTAATATATATGTAAAAAAATTAAAAGCAGGTTTAACCTCCTTCCATATTAATGTCCCAGAGGCGTCATGCTTTGGCTGGCTTTATGCATGGCACAGAGAATTCCCATGGCAAATAGAACAAGATTTATTGTTATTTTCTTCTTCCTTCTTCCTCTAAAAGAAGGAGCAACGTTGCAAAACATCTTTTCTTTTTTCTTTGGGATTTGACAGGAAGACAAAACGAAAAGCGCACCGACACAAGCTCGCCCTTTTGAGTTTCTGCTCGATTGGGAATTTCTATCCACATTTTTCTTCTCCTCACTCCTTTTGTTTCAAACGACCTCTCCACCTTGGGAGACCTGCCAAGAATGTGGGCGTCCGAAGAGACCCCCCCTCAAAATTAATCCTAGAGTTTTTTAAAAAAAATGTTGAATGGGGAGGACAGGTGGAAAGAACTTACCTGGTTTGAAAGGGGTGCAGGTGTGGTAAAGGCTGTTCAAAAGAGGTTTTGCTTGATTTTAAAAGCCGAGGGAGCTGCAGTTTGGGGATTTTTTGGGGGGGGAGATATGCACAGGTGAGCTAACAGGATGCCAAACCCCACCTGTAGGTCTGGTCCACTCCAGGTCTGCTGGACAATTCCTAATTCCTCCCCAGCGGGAAAACTGACCCTTAGGACTCTCAGAGTGGAGATCTAATGGAATTATTCTTAAATATTATTCTGCGCAGCCTGAATCTCAGCTCTGTGTTCGACCAACAGAACAGCGTAAAGAGTTCACACATTTTTGTTTTTTGCGAACAGGACCAACAATACAACAGTGGCTTTGGTTTTTTGGGTGTGTGTGGTGGGGGTGGCAAGCCCCTAGGTTTTCCCAAATTGTTCCTCTGTCTTGAGCCATGTTTGAATTACAATTCCTGCCCAGGAGATAGTTGGAAGTATTTTTTTCTTAATTTCTATCCTGCCTTTATCTTTACAAATCATTCACGGCAGCAGACTTATATCGATATCTTTTCCTCCCATTTCCCCATTTTAATTTTTGTTACCCTGAGGAAATATTTGTAGTGTTTCTTCACAATTACCACCCCGTGAGGTGGGTCGATGAGGGAAAGAGAGAGATTGGCTCAAAGTCACTCAGCTATTTTGTTTTGTTTTTTCATGCCAAAGGCAAGACTTGAACTCACGGCCTTCTATTTTCTAGCTGGGTGCCTTAAGCATGAGACCAACCACATGATTCTAGAGTAACTGGGAAGTAGCTAGGATTGCAGTTCCAGTCTGGGGAAACTGACATGTAACCACGTTACACAAATTTGCAACCCTACAATAGAGTTAAAAGCTATTTCTGCTCTGTCCTTTCCTTCTTTTTCCCCCCAATTCCTTACCGTGATACGTCCAGTCCAAGATTCCAGAAGAGCTTAGGTGTAGAAAGCAAAATTGGAGCACCCAGATGCTAGTCCTCATGATTCTGTGATTCCCCCGAAAGGCGGATCCGCTGGTTTTTGTCGACTCTCCGAAAAAGGTAAATAATAATTGGCTTAAACCAGCTTCTTTTTTTTCCCTCCTGCCAAAAGAATAGCAGATATTCTGTTTTCCCTTTTGCTGAGTGAGAAAGTATAAATTATATTGCGGATCCGGGAGAGGCACCGCTGTTTCTAATAGACCCAGCAGAAAAGACCACAACACTGTGGGCGAGACAGGTGGGAACTGTCAGGTGAAACAGGCTGGGGTTTTTTTTCCCCCTCGTTAGGTTATCACCCACTGCCTCCTCCATTTCCTTTGATTGGCTAGATTGAATCCTGCAAGCATTAATGTTTTATATACCTTGAAGTTAATGCCTTATGCCAAGCTGAAAGGCAGATGCTTGCAGAGGCCTTAAAAGCCAGTGGGAAGAACTCCGCAATAATAGCTAGAGGCATTTGAGAAATTCACATGGATTTTTTGGGGGGGGGGTGCGGGGGGAAATAAATCACAGGTAACCCTCGATGCGAAACTGCAACGGAGCCCCCCCAATTTCCACCGCCAAGTGAGATGGTTCTTGGGTGAATTCTTGAGCTGTTTTAACCACCTTTCTTCTCCACCGCCATTAAGTGGATCGCTGCCCTAGTTAAGTTAGGAACCCGGCTGGGAAGTTGAATTGGGCTTCCTTGTTTTGAATCACGGGACGTTGCAACCATCGTAAATGGATGCCGAGCATCCAAATTTGGACTATATGCCATGGTCGTAAGTGCGAAAAATGGTCATAAGTCACCCTTTTCTTTTAGGGCTGAGGTAGCCTCCATCGGTAAAAAAATGGTTGTAAGTCAAAGAACCACTTATATACTTTTGGGTGTCTGGAAATAAGGGGAAATTTGAGAGATGGCTATCGTTGACATGTTTGAAAAGCTCAAACATTTTGGTTTTTTTTCTTTTTTAAAAATTTTAAAAATACCTTATTCAATAGATTTATGTACATAGAATAAAATCAAGAAATTCCATTTGTCGCAAGATAGGCAAATACAATGTTCACTCTAATTGACCAACTCCTGCGTTTGTATCAAATGTTCATTCACTTATTTAAATATAATACAAAGTTTCATTCTAATTGTGTATCACGAATAAATTTACATATCATATTACCAATTTCTATCCTATCCTTTTATTGGACTTTTTATTCCTTTCTTGTCTGTCTTCCAACCAACTATACCACAAGTTCCAAATTTCGCAGCATTCTGACTCCTCTTTATGTCTGAGTTTCACGTCCATTTCTGCACATTCCAAGTTTTTTTTTTATGATCATAAATTCGGGGAGTGGAAACACCTTCACATTTCCAATTTTGAACAAAGGCAAGCCTTGCTGCTCTTAGTCTATGAAAGTATTATGTATAATAATTTCTTGCTCATTTTCTGTTTTAGGACTCCTAATAGAAATATCTCTGGTTTCAACTCAGTGTTAACTTTTGTGATTTCTTCTAACCAATTGTTAATTTTCCTCCGATATTTTGGAATTATTTCGAATTCCTGGGGATTTTTCACAGGCACGTTTGTAACAACTAAGAATTGTTTGCTGCTGTTTTGCTTTGGAGGGGGTTCTCCCTACTTCATTTATTTTGCAAGGCAGGCATTTCCTGGTGGTGCCCCATCCAGTCCACTCTTGAAAGGTTTGCATGTTCCCGTTCTTGAAAGGGACAATGGAAGCCAGTATGCCTCAAGCATTTGCACCCAGACAAATTCCTTGTGTATCCAATCACACTTGGCCAATAAAGAATTCTATTCTATCTATGCTATCCTATCCTATCCTATTCTATTCCTATTCTATTCTATTCCTACTCTCTTCTCTTCTCTTCTCTTCTCTCTTTTCTTTCTTCTCTCCTCCTCCTCCTCCTCCTCCTCTCTCCTCTCCTCTCCTCTCCTCTTCTCTTCTCTTCTCTTCTCTTCTCTTCTCTTCTCTTCTCTTCTATTATCGTGGCAACTTGTGGAGTTTAACCCCCAGAATTCCTCAGCCAGCAGGCTCCCAGGGAATTTTTCTCTTCTTCCCTCCACAGTCTTCTTTCTTTTTGTGCTGTGTCTTTTTCGAGGTCAAGTTGGAAAAAAAACAAAAAAACAAAATTAAAACCGAAGAGTCTGGTTGGGTGGGATTCTGGGCCTTGAAATCTAAGTTGCCAAGGTTGAGAAAGACACAGGTGTTTACCTTTCCTGATGCAACTTGGGAGCCTCGATATTCTCCGCCTTTTTTTGTTTTGTTTTTTTGGGTCTCCCGGGCAATCTGGGAGCTGGCCTGAATTGCTGGCATTTCCCGGTCAGCAATTTTCAAGGACTATTTACCCAACTGGATTTTGCAGGATTAGGAAATGCCTTTAGGGGCCCTGGGTTTGATCTCTGTACATTCTGCCGCTTTGCAGAACAAGCCAAAAAAAAAAAACACAAAACCCAGCATGGCCGCAGGCATATTATGAGCTTTTGGAGAAGATCACCTTAAAAGCCCGTCTTGCAAACCTGATGAGCGGGCGAAGGAAGCATCCTGACAGCTACCTCCAGGTGCTACGGGGCCATAATCCCCTCTTGGCTGGCAGTTATGCAATGACCCCTTCCCTTCAAGGAAAAGGCATCAGGGTCCCTCATTACCTGAGGGGCTAGCTTTCTAGATGCAAAGTTGGATAACTTTAATTTCTTTGGGGGGAGGGAGAGAAAACTTTTTCCTATTGTTGGCCGAGGAGGGACAAAAATAGCCAGAGAAACGATCAGGACCCGGGTGCCTTGTCCATCAGCAAGAATGCTGATTTTTCACCTGTTTACCAAATGCTTAGGAGCCAAGGAAACAACAACTTAATAGCTGGCTATCAACACCACCATTAAAAACTAAAAGCCACTTTTAACACCAGGCACCATATAAATTGACCACGCATAGAACAGCCCAGTGCAAGCATGCTGGAGACAGAATGAATCTGAAAGCTTAGAAGAATAAATCTCTTCCCCCAGGGACCGACCCAGATTGGATCCTGCAAATCTTTATTCCCTCAGCCTTATTTCCACAGGGCTTAAAGTCCAGTCGTCCTGTCTGTTGTAATGCAGTCCCAAATGGGTGATAATCCACATTTTGATTGCCTGTCGTGCATTAGGTAAGGGTTTAATTTCAGGGCTGCACCGATATTTTCAGGAGAAAATATATAGATGTATATATTTGTATAGAATACTAAGGATGGTGTATGTTTGTGTTTATTTTCATAGTCATAATGTACACTGAAGATGGTATTTAATTTCATGGTATGAGGTGCAAGGACAATAAAATAAACTAAACTAAAGGACCAGGCTGGTCAATCTTGCCCAATCTACTAAGGTCCAAAGTACAAGAGGTCCTCAACTTACAATCCCAATTGAGCCAACAAACGTCCACTGCTCAGCAAGATGGTTCAGTGAATTTTGGTCTCTTTTACGACCCTTCTTTGCCGCCGCCGTTGTTAAGGGGATCCCTTGCAGTCGTTAAGCTCCTAATAGTTGTTAAATAAACCTGGCTTCCCTATTGTTTTTGCTTAGACAGGAAGTCGCAAAAAAAGGGCTCACGTTAATCTGGGACACAAATAGGTCTGTGAGCATCTGAATTTTGATCATAGGACCATGGGGATGCTACAAAGGTCGTAAGTGTGAAAAAGGGGTCATAAGTCACTTTTTTCAATGTCATTCTAAACTTCGGTCACTAAACCAATAGTTATAAATCAAGGATTACCTGTAGTTTGGACTGGAGTAGAGATTGAGTCTTACTAAGCAAAACTCCCTTCCCCTAAACACAAATTATGCATTTTTTTAAAAAAAGTTTGTTCTATTTATTTCAATTTACTAGTGTGGAGGGTCCTAACAGCCTCTTACCCTGAAGGTAAGAGTCAAGGTTCAAAACCCAGGGGAAACATCCAAGAAACCAAACCCTCAAACTACCCTTGTTTACGCCCAATTTAAAACCTGCTTTCTAACTGGGACACCCCGTTCCTTCTTTGAGATGCAAAGCACACCGATCAGCCCCACCCTTTTTAAAAATTATGCATTTTGAAAACACCCATTCAACTGGACAGGTCAGAAAAAGGGGAAAGGAGTGCAAAGGAATAATCATTTTCTGGAAAGAGCTTCGTTGTGTAATGAGCCCCTTTTCGTTTTTTGTTATTTTTAAAATTTCCAATGAGTCGTGTGTTGTTTCTGGCCCTGGTCAAAGACAATGCAGTTTTCATTTGAATATTAAGAGAGGTTTGTTTTTTCCCCTGTTCCATCTTTGCAAATGCCAGACAGACATTTTTTTTTTTTCCAGAGATGAATGCGATCATTTTCGGCTGCACAGATGGAAGGGAGAGGCGGTGGAGGAGTAAAAAAATGTTCTATCGAAGATGATAAATTATAGATGATAATTGTTTTAGGGGGCAAAGCTATCGCTTGGTTTCAAGAGAGAAGAGAGAAATTGGTAGCTTGTCAGAGGGATTTCTAAATATTTATGGAATTGTGCAGGATTGGGTGTGAGTGGCCCTGTTGACAGTGATAAACCAAGATTCGTGGCTTGGTGCCCTCAAAGAGGGGCTCAAGGAAGATTGGGGCCTGAATGTGGGGTCTTTTTCACAATAGAAAAAAAGATCGAACTCATGCAAAATCAATAAATACATAGAAACCCTCCACTTTAAAGGAGGTAGGCACTGAAATTTACGTTTGGGAGAAGAAAAATAACACAAAACCAGGAAAACAAACCAATTTGGAAGAGGAGCTGAAGATTTGCACAGATTTTGATGATAAATTCCCTTTTAATTATGATGTGTACGCTTAAACACAAGGGATACTTACTCGCCCGGTCCCAATCCTCTCTTGTTCCAATGGAATAGCAAAGCTCTCGTAATTTTTTCTTTTTCTTTTTTAGCACTTTGTGGACATTTTGCTCCAAATAGGTATGAGGAGGGGAATCTGTCAATGCTAATATATATATATTGGATTGGATTAAGTCCAATAATTGGACTGGATTAAGGTGGAGAGTGTTGACTAAGAGCCATCCAAATGGAACCAGCTGTGGAGTTTTGCCCCTAATGGATGCTAATATTCTCTGTCTTTGTGACATCACAAGAGACAGATCCTAAGCATTAAACCTTCCTCTTTCCTTCTGAACAGCTGCCAACCTTTTTTTTTGTTACCTGCCCTGTCAAAACTAATTACCGAGTTGGAAGGGACCTTGGAGGTCATCCAGTCCAACCCCCTTCTCAAGCCGGGAGACCCTATACCATTTCAGACAAATAGTTATCCAATCTCTTCTTAAAAGCCTCCAGTGATGGAGAGCTCACTTCTGGAGGCAAACTACTGGTTAATTAATGGTTGTCATTGTCAAGAAATATCTCTTTTATTCTAGGTCACTTCTCTCCTGGATTACCGTAGTTTCCATCCGTGGTTTCTTTGCTTGCATTCTCGTGCCCTGGAAAATAAGTTGGATCTCTGCTTGTGCATTTTGTTGGGCTTTGTGAATAAATCTAGCTGCATTTGCAAACTTAGTTCTTGCCCTGATAAACTGAGGTTTGGCTGAACTGTGGTTTGGATTTAGTCCCAAGGAGCTGGCCTTACAGATTAGATTAAACCAAGACAAAAATAAACCACAGGTCGGTTTTTAGCATGGGCTGCAACCCATAGGTTTCCAAACCTTATCAGTCCCAGTGACAAAGAGACATGTGTTTTGATACTGTCACATTCAGATTTTCTCCAGCAGACGGCTCAGATTTGCTCCAAATCTGGTGTTCTGAGTTCAAAACCCCATCTTTCTAATTTTTTTTACAATTCTGCATTCCGTATTTCAGCATGGAAAGAACCGTGCCTGTCAAAGCAAGTTTTTCCAGCTAAGATACCGCTGGACCATCCCCTTAAAGCATCCAAATTTCTGGCACAGATGATACCAAGGTAGCTTCTGGCTACCACCTCTGGAACCAGATGTCGGCTGTTAAGAAAGTCGCCAAAATTCCCAATTCTGACGGCGATTCTTCCAGACGCTCACAGAAAATTAACTGGCTGCATGACCTTAAAAATAATACAATCCTTGTGTGTATCTACACACTAGTAGCCTCAGAGCGCTATAGTATTGTTTAGAAAAAAAAGATTCAGGGACAAAATAATTCCAGCATTTATTTGCTCAAAGGGAGAACTTTCGGTGTTTTTATTGCTACTAGAAATTCATTGCAAGGCTGAAGCCAAATTCCTTCTCTGAAACTACTAAGGACTGAATACCACTTACTTCTGTCTCTGCATTCAATTCATAATTTACTGCAGGGGTTTAATTCAACCTTCCTACGCCATAAATTGGTTTATTTGTTGGACACGAGGTTTTAGGTGAAATGACATCTTGGTTGACTAGGATGGAAGTGGTTTTTTTATTTGTACGTGAATCTGTTCAGGATGTGTCAGAAAAGTTAGAATACTCAATTTTTCCAAGGAGGTGAAGTTTGCATATTTTGGGGTCTCTTTTAAAAAAGTAATGGGTTTTGGGCCAAATTAGACCAAATAAGAGGCTAAGAGGTATGTTTTCTCATGAAGTATAATTAGCATTTTTGCAAATCTGTTGTAAATGAGTTTTGACCAGGTAAGTCTAACCCTGTCTGTGTTAAGACAAGCAATTAAACTGGACTTTTATAGACATTAAAAGACGCAATGAAGTTGGGGTTTGGAAAACAGCATTTTAGAATTCTTAAATACATCACTTCCTTGGTTTAAATTTTACAGATATCAGTCTCTATTGTATAGTAGTTCCCTTTCAGAGTAAATATTAGCACAGAAACACTGAGAAATACTAAAGTGAACACGTCCAGTTGTGATTTTAAAAAAAGTGCTAAATCACATTTAAAGCTACAATTTTACAAACTTCAGATCCTGTTTAGAAGTTTGTTTTCATTAGTATGAAAATTAAGTGTTAAATGTATTAAAGTCTATATTCAATTGTAGTCTTTTGTACTATTCAGATTGGATATTTAGAATAAAGAAGCTTTTGGCTATTTTGGTTATTAATTTGATTATTAAGCTTTGGATTACTGGATAATGATTTCTGTGCAAGAGAATTATTCCAGTTTTCAAGCTATCCAATGCGCAGCATGGAGAAGATTAAAAAAAAATTAAGCCCGGTTCAAAATCTTCCCCTCCGATTTACAAAAATGGGGATTTTTCCATCTCTGGCTAAAGAAATTTAAAAAAGGAAACTAAACTGAATGCGGCCCGCCCACGCGACTGCGCAAAGGAGAAAATGCCCGAGCACGTAGCGCACGCGCCAAGAGGCCGAGCTGGCGAGAGGCCCGCCCGGCCAATCGGCGGGCGGCAGGGCGGCGCGGCCGGCCAATGAAAAGCCGCAACGAGACCATCTCATCTGCATGAACCGGGCTATAGTTTAGTGCGCGCCGGCCGCATCTTCTTTAGTTGCCCGGACTGCGCGAGGCGAGCAACGTTGCAGTGATTAGATTTTCTTCAATTTTAATTACAAAAAAAACCAAACCCCAAACACCCACAAAAAAAACTATTATTGCAATTTATTTCCTTAGGTGCTGCTGCAGCGTCAGAGAGCTTTAGCGTAAGGTAAGTTGGGAAAGCGTTTGCTTTGGAGGATGGGGGGGTGGGATATTTCGCAGCAATGTTATATACATCTATATATCAATCTTCTTTCAGAGGTTTGCAAACTCTGGTTTAAGACGTTTCGACATTTCCTTTTTTGCAAGGAGAGGAAATAGGTGTGCCTTTGGGCGTCCCTTTTGCAAACATTTTCGGAGATTTGCATTTTGCTAAGAGCAAAAAGGGAACCCCGCACTTTCCATTTTCAGCATTTCATCATGCATTTTTAAAAAAAAGCATTTATTTAATATTTTTTATTTTAAGGTTTGCATCATGGCACCTGGGGAAACTAGTTTCCTTAAGCGAGTGGTCCAAAGAAGCCCAACATGGCGCCCTTTAGTTAACCCAGGACTATATTACCAATGGTTCCCTGCCAGCTGATGTAGGTAGGGGAGTGTTGTATAGTAGTCCCAACAAGTGTGGAAGGCATGGGTGGAAAAACCTAGGCTAAAATCAAAGCAAGCTTGAAAAATGGGGTTAAAAAGAGCGTTTGTTTCATCTCCTGTAAAGCAAATAGGATGCTGTAAAGGCTTCAGAAAAAAAAAACCTTTATTTTTAAAGGATGCTCCAGACGCATTGTTTGTCTGTATCTTAGGTCCTGTGGCTTCAGTGGCAGCCAAAAAAATGGATTAATCCCCCCTTTTGTTCAGGAGGGGAGGGCTGCAGAGAAGGGTTAAAAATAAGGAGGGGCTGAGGGGTAACAAACCTGTTGTTCTTCTACAGAAAACTTGCAGGTTTAAAAGAAAACGTTTCTTAATGAACAGCCTATTGTCTGGGTTAATTTACTTTATACCCAATACTTACAACAATAATACTATTTGAGTATATTAAATATATTAATACTATGTAAGTATTAAGTACTCTTCCGGCTTCTAAGGATGGCATATACTTCCTCATGGTAGCAATTTATATTTATCTAACAAATACGCATAATAATACTTTCGGTTTCTAATGTTTGCCTCTCGTTTCCTAATTTTTAATGAAATAAATCCTGTGTTAATGAAATAAAATCCCATATTAAAAGGTGTTCCAGAGCCAGAGAAAACCTGCAGATTTTTATTTTTTCTTACATTTTCTGCAAAATAAGGGAAACCCCTTTCATTTACTTCGCTGGCCTTGTTCAAAATATTATTCATGCCTTTATTTGCTTACAAGGTTAAGAATCTAAGCTGCAGGACACCTGAGTTTGGTGGGAAAATGATCTTTTTGGGGGGTGGGTGTGGGGGAGAGTTGGTGATTCCGCAGAAGCCCCTTGGCCATCATTTTCCGAAGCCTTTGCAACAGACTGCCTTGGTAAAATGGCTTGGGGGTAGCTGAGATGCGGGCATCCTTTTCGCACGTGGACCACAGAATCCTCCTTTTAAGGGGGGAAAACCACGTGCAGAGCCCCCCCCCTTTTCTTAAGGCGGAAATGAGATCGAGATGAAGATGGCCTGGAGCAGCTGGTCCGCCTTTCATGCCTTACATACTTCCGTCTCCTGAGAAGGACAAACCGTGATTGATGGGAAGGACAGTTGTTGCCTAATGCAGAAAGTTGCAGCCATATGCTCAAAGGGTTTTTTTTTTTTTAATTAAAAAAAAAACCCTTCCATGCGGCCACTTTTTTTTTACAAAGTGTGAGTTTTATTCTTAGTCACGCAGCCAAAATTTCCCCCTCCAGCGGAGAAGTTTAGTCACGTCCTAATTGCGTGGCTTAGCTTTTAATCATCCTTTTTAATTCATTGGCACGCTCTTGTGCAACGCTTAACACAACGGTGAATGGTGCACAGGCTTTAAAGTCTTTGCAACAGGCTTTGCAAAGTTTCTGCCTTCCCAGATATTTAAAATATGGGGAAACCCTTCCCTCAACCTTTCTGGGTGTGATGGACACCAAGGGGTGGAAAAGAGACTTCAGGTTTCCTAGAGTTTGGAAGTTGCTTGTATCTTTTTTCAGAGGGCTTGGGAAATTCAAAATTTCTCCTTAATTTGGAGAGAAGCGGAATAGATAAGAATTCTTTATTGGCCAAGTGTGGCTGGACACACAAGGAATTTGTCCTGGTGCAAATACTCTTCAGTATACGTAAAAGAGAATCATAAGGTACAACACTGATAGTCACAGCCGTTTGCAAAAACTGAGTCATTCCGATTCCAGAACTTGATTTCCTGCAAGGTAATTTTTTTTTTTTACAGTTACGTAAAACGCTGAGTCAGGTTGAGCCAAGACATTTGAGAGCAGGCTTGGTTACCAAGAGCTGTGGAAGGCTCCATTTTATTCACCCGCAGCCTGGAACGGACACGTGATTTAAATTTTTTAAAAAAAAAATCATTTTTTTTCCATGAGTGTTTTTAGGGCAGCGCTTAATTTGAAGGTGACCTTAGCTGGAGGAAAGATTCACGCAAGAGCGCTGGCTTCTATGCCGGTAAAGCCGTGTTGGGAGATATTTGAAATATTCAGTGTTCTCTCTGCAGGGCAAAACCTGGAATTGCAAGGAATTCGTTGTTTTTCCTCTCCAGTTCATTTAAAGATTTTAGCTGGCCAGCTCAGGATTGTTTTTATATTGTCGGGGTTTTTTTTGTCTGCCTTCTTCAAATTCAGTGTATCAATTTACCTTCCTTCCTTCCTTGTTAAAATATTAACAAAAATGGGTTTATTTTTAGTCTGTCCTTCAATAAATCCAGAGGACGAATGAATACCAGCATGGTTTGTTTCCTAGCTAAACTGAAATCTGGACTCTGTCTCAGATTAATCTATGGATTAGATGGGTGGACTACCGCCCCTATAAACCCGGGTCTGAGTGCCCTGCTGGCTGTGGATGATGGGAGCTGTTCTTTTTTTTAAAAAAAAAATCAATTGATGTATTTGTTGCAAAGGTTCTGCTCACCAACCCATCCGCAGTGTTTTAATTTATTCCATTGATCTGGCTGTTTGTATCATCCACAGCAACTCTGTGTGGGCCATAAAGGCCGTAAAATGAAAATATAATAATGGAATGGCAAGGTTTTGTTTAGAAGGCTGGATTTCTGTCTGGATTTATCCTGTTTTTTTAAAAAATAAATATGGAAATCGAGAATGGAGAGAGAGAGAAGGTTGTTGGTTTTAATTCAGACATGGGAAAGGGGGCAGTTTCCTTGCTTTTCCATCACTGGTGGGAAATGTTCATTATTTACGGAAGCAAATTGGATTTGCAAAGAAATGGCTATGTATGTGGCCATGGACCTCTCCTGGCCAGGCTGTGGAGGGAGAGTTTGGGTCTCGAGGACGTCTGAAAATAAGCAGACAAACCATTCCTTCTGCCAATATTTAATTTGAATGCCGGAAGAAGTCTCTTTGCATTTATATCTTGCATGAATGAAAAGCCCTTCCTTCCTTCCTTTCCTTTTCCTCCTTTCTTTCATTCTTTCTTCCTCTCCCTTCTTCCTTCCTCCCCTTTCTTTCTCTCCTCCTTCTTTTGTCTCCTTCCTTCCTGCCTTCCTTCCTGCCTTTCTCTCCTCCCTTCCTCTTTTTCTTTCTCTCTTTTTCTTTCTCTCCCTCTCCCCTTCCCAAGTTTCTAGCCCTCAGTGTGTTTTCAGATGTGCCACTTGCCTTAGAAACCTTTACTCGCTGGAAAAATTCACATTCCTGGCTTCCAGAATATGTGGATATGATGGGGTTTTTTTTGGGGGGGGCGAAATTAAAACATTTTTTCTCTTGTCCTTTTTCCTTTAGACCAACACCATGTCCATCCTCAGGATCTTCGCCCGTGAAATCTTCGACTCCCGTGGGAATCCCACCGTTGAAGTAGACGTCCACACCAGCAGAGGTTAGTAGCCTTGGAAGACACCCCACCCCCCCCAAAGTTCCTAATCGTTTTTTCGCTCCCAAGGCTGGGAAAATGGTTCGTCTTCCTTCGGCTCAACAAATGGGCTCCTACCTTTTTCCTCCCCCCCCGCCACAGGTCTCTTCCGTGCTGCCGTTCCCAGCGGAGCGTCAACTGGTATCTACGAAGCCCTGGAACTCCGTGACAACGACAAGACTCGCTTCCTGGGAAAAGGTAGCCCCTTCCGGCTAGGGGTAGCTACGTGGCTTTCACTTGAAAATTGTCAATCTGCTCTGCTTTGCTAGTAGTGTCCTTCAAATAATTCCATATTTATTGAACACACGGTGTCGCCCTGTTCCCCCCCCCCCCCAAAAAAAAGGCTCAGACATAAGTACTGTCAGGGTTCCAGGGATCGCCCTAATTGAATCAAGTGCCTCAAGCCAAGCTTCAAAAGAAACAAAATGATTTATTAGGCGCAACATCTATGGCATTAACCTGTATGAAGCCAACTTTGGCATATGTAATTTACAGTCATTTGTGACCCTGTTTCCCCCTCCCTCCCTTGGGTGTGTCATAAATCAGATTCTCCAATTAAGCATCTTCACAGGCCGGGTGTCATCAATCACGTTCTCCAATTAAGGATTTTTGTGGGCAGAAGATCCGGTAGCTTAGCTACAATCTTTGTAAGATAAGTGTTGGAATGTACTTTTGCTTTTAAACTGCCACAATACTTCAGATTTGCCTCTGGGGGGCGGGGGATAAATTCAGGGAGAAATGTGAAGCCACGGTTTGTCTTCTGTGAATATCTCTGGCAGATCCATTTAGCGTGATTGGATTTGTGTCCGTTCCCCAATTCAAAACTTAACGTCGCATTAAACTGTTGTCAGATACACTCTCTCTGTCCCAGGGGTCTCTCTTGCTGTGCATTTCATGCGCACTCCTTTTTTTTCCTCTTCCTTCCCTGCATGAAGTGCTGCTTTTGTCGTCTTTGTGAGCATTCATCTTTTCCTTTCCTTCCTTTTTTCCTTCCCTTTCCCTCTTTTCATCTTTCCCTCTTTCTTTTCATCTTTCTTTCCTTCTTTCTCTTTTTCCTTCTTTCTCTTTCCTTCTCCTTCCTTCTTTCCTCTTTCTTTTCATCTTTTTCTCCTTTCTTTCTTTCTTTCTTTCTTTCTTTCTTTCTTTCTTTCTTTCTTTCTTTCTTTCTTTCTTTCTTTCTTTCTTTTTCTTTCTTTCTTTCTTTCTTTCTTTCTTTCTTTCTTTCTTTCTTTCCCATCTCTCTTTCTCTTCCCTCCACAAACCCTGTGCCTTCTCAGGTGTTTCCAGAGCCGTTAAGTACATTAATATGTTCCTGGCGCCAGCGCTGTGCACTCAGGTAACAGATGCACACTGGCTGGGCTGTTACCATTTTGCACGATTTGGGTGCTGACCTCCTCGCTGGCATTCCTGGATTTGATGTTTCTCCGTAATTGTTCAGGAAAAGGGGGATTTAACAACCGCTAAATGCATGCTTGGATCTCTTGGTTTGAGGACTAGGAGACTGAAATTTGTATTGCTTGCCTGCCAGCCCCTCTTACTAAATGCCTGTTGCTCCTTGCAGAGTTTTTGAGTGTAGTTGATGGTTCTTGGTTGTTCCTTCCAGGTGTCTCAAAGGCTGTTGAGCATGTGAATAAAACTATCGCGCCCGCCCTGGTTAACAAGGTAGGCATGGCTCCCCCTTAACGCTAACCCTGTAGTGTAGGCTGAGCACTGGGCTGCATGGGAAAACGTGTGGTGTTTTTTTAAAAATTCTTTGCACGGGGAGGGCTGTGTGTTTTTAAGGACGTCCGAAGGAGCAAAGAATCGCTTTAAACCTCGGTTGTCCAACCTTGGCAATTTTTTAAGGCCTGTGGTCTTCAACTCCCAGAATTCCCCAGCCAGGTTGGGAGTCCCTGGCTATGCTGGCTGGTGGATTCTGGGAGTTGAAGTCCACAAGTCTTAAAGCTGCCCAGGTCTTAACACCCCTATTTTAAGCTAGGGGTTCTTGCTTTATGCAGTTTAAGTCACAAACTAGGATTAGAAGCCACAATGGGTGAGTGTGTGTAAGTTGATCACCCAGGACTGGGGATCATAAGCTAAATTATGATTGTTTCTGATCTCTTCTCTCCCCCACCTCCCCCCGTAGAATATAAGTGTGGTGGAGCAGGAAAAGATTGACAAGTTGATGATTGAGATGGATGGCTCTGAGAACAAGTGTAAGTATAGGAGGTTTCACCCTTGCATATGGGGAGCAAAATTATTTTGAAAGTCTTTTAACGATACACTCTTGTGCTTTGCTGCTGACACAATTCTTAAGTTAAAGAAATAAGTTATCCTTTGGAGCCTTAAAAGGGTTAGCAGTGAGGGAGGCCCCAGCTGGCTTCCAATGAGCAAATCAATGGGGGAAGCTGGGATTCACTTAACAGTGGCATGATTCGTTTAACGACTAGTGCTTCGCTTAACAACCGTGGCAAAAAGGCCGTAAGCTGGGGAACAACTCAAATGAGCAACTGTCATGCTTGGGAACGGAAATGTTTGGCTCCACTGTGGTCTGAATTATTTCTAGTTGATATAATCGAAGCCGAAAATGGGTCTGGCTAATTTTAAAAGGGACAGTGCTAGAGATAGCGTGCTTCCTCGAAAATAAGACCCTGTCTTATATTTTGCTGCCACCAAAAAAAAAGAAAGAAAAAGGCACCAGGTCTTATTTTCAGGGGATGTCATCCACTGACTAACCTCACTTGCGTGCGTCACCCCTGGCTTCCATTTGCTGTCAAGAAGCCCTCAGGAACTTCTGTGGCTGGCAAGGCTTTCCTGAAGGCCTCTGTAGCTGATAACAGCTCTGGATCGATCCTGAGCTTTGTTCTCAGCTCCAGAGGCCTTCAGGAAAGCCTTGCCGGCTGCAGAAGAAATGGGCTGGCAAGGCAGGTGTCGGGGTGTGTGAGGCCTGGCTACACCTGTCCGAAGGTAAATAATAGGCCAGCTTCATCACCCCCTCATCCCCAACCTAGCTTAATTTGTACCCCTGCACTCTGGAGGAGTGGGCAGGATCTAAATTAGGGCTTACTTTGGGGGGTAGGGCTTATATTGGGTGCATGTGTAAAAAAAAATCAAGCTAGGGCTTACTTTCAGGGTAGGTCGTATTTTGGTTGGGGAAAGGGTGGAAAAATTATTCCAGCTCCAAAATAGCACAATTTTCATTTTTAATCTTTAAACATAAGCAATTTGAGTCAAGGAATTTGAGCGGCAGCAACCTGTATGTTGAGAACCGATTGCAAGGAAATAACATTCCTCTTTTTTTGTGTCTGTTTGTGTCTTTACGGCAGCTAAATTTGGTGCGAATGCAATCCTGGGTGTCTCTCTTGCGGTGTGCAAGGCTGGTGCGGCGGAGAAGGAGATACCTCTGTATCGCCACATTGCCAATTTGGCCGGGAACAAAGAAGTTATTTTGCCGGTGCCTGTAAGTTTATTTTGCTGTGCCATGCAGAAAGCCGACTCTTGGCCGGAAGTGAAACTGCAGATCAAATATTTTGAGCATGAATGCAGGAGTCCATTAATCCTTTCATTCAAGCAGCTGGACTTTTTTTGGTTTTCCTTGAAGAGGTTTCGCTCCTCATCCGAGAGGCTTCTCCCGTTCTGACTCAATGTCGGGGAATGGAATAATAAATCCTTCTGTTCTCCACCGGTCAGAACGGTAGAAGCTTCTGAAATGGGAAGCGAAACGTCTTCAAGGGAAAAGAAAGAAAGTCCAGTTACCTCTTTGGGTCTGGGGTTTGCATCAAAGTTCTGCCTGGAAGGATTTATAGTCCATTCCACGCCATTCACTCAGAACGGAAGAAACTTCTCGGATGGGAAGCGAAACCTCTTCAAGGGGGAAAAAAAGTCCAGTGGTCTCTTGAAAAAGCACCTTTGGGACAACCATGACCTGAATGAGAATCCCCACAGACAAACCCCAGACCTCTTCAGTTCCTTTCCATGTGCTTAGTTGTCAGGATTCCAGCAGTTACCCCCCATGTAACAACAATGTTACGGTTGGCCTAGAGGGGGAGCTCTCTCCTCACGATCCTAGGTAGAGGCAGATATTTCTCTCCGCACAATGAGAATAGCTGAATAAGCTGAACAAAACTCCTCATTGGTGACAGGAAGGGCATCCGGCCAGTAAACACCCTAGCTCCATTCCGTTGCCCAGATTCCACCCTGCAAGGGATTATGGGGTGGTTAAAAGATGATGATGATTAAGGAACCAGTTGTAAGTCCTTGTAAACCTCTGGGAATGGTGCTCCACGGTGTGTCATCCGTGGAGACCGTTTGGACAAGACTGTTGGGGCAAGTGTTAAGGACTAGAAGCTTGAGTTGGTTTTACGCTGGTTCTCTCTTGGTTTGTGGGTTAAAACCACTGTTTTGGGGTCCTTGGTGTCTCCGAAGGCTTTCAACGTGATCAACGGCGGTTCTCATGCTGGGAACAAGCTGGCCATGCAGGAGTTTATGATCCTTCCTGTCGGGGCAGAGAGCTTCAAGGAAGCCATGCGGATGGGGGCGGAAGTGTACCACAACCTGAAGAACGTTATCAAGGAGAAGTATGGCAAGGATGCCACCAACGTGGGGGATGAAGGAGGCTTTGCCCCCAACATCCTGGAGAACAAGGAAGGTAAATGGCCTGGATGGTTAGATTTTAAAGGTAGTGTTTCTCAGATTAAGTGAACTTCAATTCCCGGAATTCCCCAACCAGCGTAAATGGACTCCAACTCCCAGAATTCCTCAGCCAGCTTGAGTGGACTTCAACTCCCAGAATTCTCCACCCAGGATAAATGGACTTCAACTCCCAGAATCTCCTAGTCAGCATCAGTGGACTTTAACTCCCAGAATCCCCTAGCCAGCATCACTGGACTTCCAACTTCCAAAATTACTTGATTGTCTTTTGCTTAATTGCTTGCTAATCGGCCCTTTCTTCAGTGGCTTTGCTCGTGTTTTCTCTTTAGCTCTGGAGCTGTTGAAGAATGCCATCGGCAAGGCCGGCTACACGGATAAGATTGTCATCGGAATGGACGTGGCGGCGTCTGAATTTTATCGTGATGGGAAATATGACCTGGACTTCAAATCCCCAGATGATCCTAGCCGATATATCTCTCCCGATCAGCTGGCTGACCTGTACAAGAGCTTTGTCAAAAACTACCCAGGTGTGTATGCTCCGTGGCACATTTCGAATTCAGATCCTCCTCCCCGTTAAGGGCATTGTAAAGGAATTCACCCTTTTCTGGAGTGACTTTCTTTTGGCATCCGAAAGCAAACTTGAACTAAAGGACTGTCCTTTATAATAAATTGTGCGTAGTCACTGACACCAAAATCTTGATTTTTCTAAAGCAAAATATTTAATGCCAGAAAAGGAAGATAATCTGTAATATTATTGCTTCGGTTTATGTCCCGTTTAAAGTTTTGGTTGTAAGCAGTGCAGAATTTCTGGGTAGTTGCTCAGCTTCGAAATTGAAATAAATGCCTGAAATTTGAAAGGAACGAGGAAATTAACTAGCTGGGCAAATTGAAAAAAAAAAAAGTAAAATTTAAAATTTAGAATAGAATTCTTTATTGGCCAAGTATGACACACAAAGAATTTGTCTCTGGTGCATAAACTCTCATTATCACAAGTAATAAATCTTGATCATAATCATAAATGCAATAATAAATTGTGAGATATAAATTCAGTGATAGTCACAGGATACTAAATAAGCAAACAACATAAATTATAATAGGATACTAAATAGGAACGGTATGATGGCCTAGAGGTAGAAGTCTTGTCTCACAATTTAGGCTGCAATCCTAGATAGAGGTAGATATTTCTCTGGGCACAATGAGAATATGTCTGCTGGAAAAAAAACTCCGCATTGGCAACAAGAAAGGCATCTGGCCAGTAAACACTCAGCTCCAGGGGCATTAAAAGAAGAAGATGGTGATCAATCATAATAGTATACTAAAGGATGAAACTAGGTCAACCCAGAAACCAGGAGTTGTGCCTAGAATTGCTTGGATGAGAGGGGCGGCCACACAATTTGAATAAAAATAAATAATATTTGATTATTGTCTTGCTTTTGCAAATGACATTGGTGAGAAAATTCAGTTGGGTGGTCTAATGTCATGGTGAGCCTCGTAGTTCTACCGCTCGCCTCAGTAGTTGCTGCTGTTTTCTGTAAAATGGGTAGAAACGAGCCCAGTGAAAGGATGGCCAAGCAGCTCCATCACAGATCCGTCTCTTCTCTGTCTTCCTCAGTGGTTTCCATCGAAGATCCCTTCGACCAGGACGATTGGCCAGCCTGGAAGAAGTTCACGGCCGAGGCCGGGATCCAGGTGGTGGGTGACGACCTGACGGTAACCAACCCTAAGCGCATCAGCAAAGCCGTGCAGGAGAAGTCATGCAATTGTCTTCTTCTCAAAGTGAACCAGATCGGCTCTGTCACCGAGTCGCTGCAGGCGTAAGTCCGCTTCTTTCTTCTGCTGCTTTTGGCTGCATGCAAGGAAAGCAGCAGAAGTCTTTCTCTCCCCCAAACTCCACCAGAAACGAGTCTTTGGGACCTGTGAGGCATCCTACTCCAAGAGGCTGCGCCGGCGCAACAAGGCTCACAAAGACTCATTTCTGGTGGAGTTTGAGAAAGACTTCTGCTGCTTTCCTTGCATGAAGCCAAAAGTCTCAGTCCTCTCCCTCCCTCCCTCCTCTCTCTCCCCCTCCCTCTCCCTCCCTCCTCCCTCCCTCCCCTGAGAACAGAGTTGGAGCTGCAATCTCAAATAAAGAATTCAAATTCAGGGAAAAGTCACCCAGCTCTTGGTTTGATGGTCTTTGCTTGCCGGTTTGAAAAAAAATCACCTCGTGGTCTCTTTTCCCCTTTCCCTATTTTAGCTGCAAGATGGCCCAGTCCAATGGATGGGGGGTGATGGTGAGCCATCGCTCTGGGGAGACGGAGGACACCTTCATTGCCGACTTGGTGGTTGGTCTCTGCACTGGACAGGTGAGGGTTTACCTGCCTCAAAGGTTGCTGGAAGGATGTGGGGGGAGGTTGGGGTCTCGCATCGGCCTAAAGGATGGGCAGGGAGGGAGATCGGGCAGTATTGTTTCATGTGACCGAATTGTGGTTTGCGAAACAAGCTTGTTTCGGGCTCTGTGTGATGGACTGCACTACGGTGTCCTGCAGCATTGAATGGCAGCCATTTTGAAGATGTGTGGACTTCAACTCCCAGAATAGCTGGCTGGGGGGATTCTGGGAGTTGAAGTCCACACATCTTCAAAATGGCTGCCATTGAGAAATGTTGATGTATTGTTATGAGAATGATAGTTGTTGGAGAAACTATGGTTGGAGAAACTATGGTAGATCCTGGCTAAGTGGTCTTTTTTTGTGACATGAAAATGATGCCATTACTTGTGAATTCTTGCTTGTAGGCTTATATTCCTTGATTGATTTTCTTTTCCCAGATTAAGACTGGTGCTCCTTGCCGATCCGAACGCCTAGCTAAATACAACCAAATTCTAAGGTAAGAGCAGTTTTTATGGCCAGATTGTGATCAAAGGGCAGCATCTTCTTTTGATCTATAGCCATAGTAAAGACATGATTGTTTTGTTGTATTGTTCTCTAAATTCTGGATTCCTGTAAGATTGCCAAGTTCTGTTCTATGCATCAAGAGCGGTAGCAGAAGGGGAAAAATACTTTTTTATTTAAAACATTCAACGAAGTACAGGAAAAGGAAGCATTCACACAAGATGGAAAATGATCAGAATTTTTCTTTCCATCAAGTCATTTTTCATTTCCACCCTTTGATCTTGATTGTCGTTGTATAATTTTAAAAGCTTTAAACCTTATTTAAATTGGAATGCTAATTTTTTAATAAGTTCTTTTAACAGTCGTATTAAATTGTCCCCCTGCCAGCGCCCATCTTTTGAGGGAGATGGCTGGTTTAGAAACACAAAACGTAAATGAATAGCAATTATTTCCCGTTTTAATTTAATTTAATTTAATCCTCGACACCGTGTCCCTAACTTAAAAACAGTTGCAGCGATTCGCTTAGGTTGTAAAACGGGGCAGAATTCACTTAATTCACTGGCTTATCAGCAAAGATAACCCGCGATGTGGTCGTAGTTGAGGATTTCGTGCGGGATTTCAAAACTTTTCTTTCTATGTGGTTTTTTTTTTTCCCTTCTAGAATTGAAGAGGAACTGGGGAGCAAGGCCCGTTTTGCCGGGCGGAATTTCAGGAACCCCCGAGTCAACTAAAAGAAAACTGAGGCTGTCCCAGGATGAAGTAGAGGATTTAAATTTAGCCCCCCTCTCTCCCCTTAGCGCCTGCGTCGTCGTAGCAAAGGAAAGGGCAGCTGATGGCAACGGTTCCATGTTTGCAATCCTATAATTCTTCTCTTCCCCCCCCCCCAATGCCTCCCTTCTCTCCAGCGGTTGCTTTCAAGAAACATGAGGGTGCTTGGGGAGGGGGGCTTAAGGAAGGACAGTTCTCTCGTCTTCTCAGCGCTGGGACCTGGGAGTGTAGCCCTCCCCCCTATAGTTATAGTGTACACCATTTTTTTTTGCTGCCTTTGCTTGAGATACTGAATCTTTTTTTTCCCACCCTCACTTTGGTGCTCCCCTTCTATCCTTGAATCCTAATCCCTTCTCCCCTTTAGTGTATGGAAAAGAATTGCAAGCCATCTGAGCTACCTGTTCTCATACACACACACACACACACACACACACACACCCATCCCAGAAATTCTCTTGAGTCAGCAAATTAAAAAAACACAGAAACGCTGGTGTTTTGTTGATATTGTTCTTTGGGTGTGTGTGGAGGGGTGAGATGAGGAAACAAGATTGAATTGTTTGGGAAGTTTAATCGAGGGTGGCCGGGGAAAATAAGCGAGCTGGTTGCATTTGAGGCCAGGGCAAAGCTGGTACGTGGCAGCGCTGAACCCGGAAACGAATGAATAAATTAATTAATGCAAAAGGGACGGTGGCTCTGCAGCCTCCTGATTGCAGAGATGTGGGTTTGGTTTCCCTGGTGTTGATGGAAAAGAAGAGTTGACTTTGATCCTTGTTAAGGAATGCTGGCTTGTCTGCAGAGCTTGTCTGTGCTAAGCCACGGTGCGTGAAAATGGCAATTTGTAAAAAAGCTGCAAAGAAAGCCCTTGTCTGCTGCAAGTCCAGAGGTTTAGCGAGTGGGCACTTGCCTGTCCCTGCAATCGGATTGCAATTTCTGCTGGACTATAGGCTCCATTATCCCCAGATGGGGATGATTATTTGAGCCAATGGAGTGATAACCATTGTCCTTTTGGCCTTTTCTGATGGACTACAAGCCCCATCCTTGGTCAAAGCAATTGGAGGGGAAGAGGGTGGCAGTTCCATCAGGTGCTTCTATGCTGCCTGGCATCTGTGGTAACTACAATTCCCATGTGCCTGACATGGACTCCACAAACCCATGCAAAATAACAAGCTCCCCCAGCCTCTGTACGGTGACTACAATTCCCATCTTCTGCCTTGACACACACTCCAAATCCGTGTAAAACAAGCATGGTCCTTTAGTTTTCTCTGACTTGGGACTCCACAGCAGTTTTCTTGGGCATCTTTCGCAAGGCCCATCATTCCCATCGCCTTCACATCCCAGGGTTGTTGGGACTAGAACTCCTATAATCCAAGATCTGTGGGCCTCTTCCCAGAATCCATCATCCCCGGTCACAGATCCTAGCCTCCCCTTTCAGCTGGCTAAAACTGCCCCTTCTGGTAGTTCCTAGCCCACACGGGACCATAATTCCCATCTGCAGGAGCAAAACGACTACAGAGCTCATCATCCCTGGTACCACTGGGGTGCTGCAATTTCTACTGCCCCTGCTTTTTTTTTTTTTTTTGAGTGGGACTACACCTCCCATTCATCCCTGCTCTCCTCAGGCCGGCTGGACTACAGTTCCCATTGTCCCCCGGGCGCCGTCTTCCTCGACCCTCCTGCAGGGGGCGCCGGGTGGAAAGAAACCCACCAACCGCCGCCTCAGGGCAAGGATGAAGCTCCGCCTTTCGCCCCGCCTCCCTTTCTGGACCAATCCGGAGCGCCCTCTTCTTCCCCTCCTCAACACCCCCCCACCCTTTTGTTGGTATGTGTGTGTATATGTATGTATTTGAATGATCCCTCCCCGCTTTCGAAACGGACTTCTCCATCCCGGCCGCCGATTGGGCCGCGGCTGGGTTTAAGCCGTGAGGGGTGAGGTCACGAGGCGGCCCCTCCTCCTCCCCCCTCCTCCTTTTGCGCCCTCCCTCTCGTCCTCAGGACGGACGGGCGCGAGAGGCACGCGCCGTCCGGGCCGTCCAATGAGCAGGCGCGTTACTGGCAGGTGGAGAGCGGGCCTGTCTGGGGGTGGTGGTTGCTGGGTGTCTCTTTGGTTGTGTGTGTGTGTGTGTATGTGTGTGTGTGTGTGTGTGAGGCTGACGAAGGGAGAAAGCCGGAGGAGGAGACGCCGAGCGAAGGGGGCCGCCGGCGCTGAAGGGGGTTAGGAATTAAAACAAATAAATAAATAAAGCCGGGGAGAAGAAGACGGAGGAGGCGGGAGAGAATATAAAACCCGGAGGAGAAATTGCCGGCTGTTCCCTTTCCTTTCACGCCCCCCCCCCTCCCCTCAAGTGTGTGGGTCCTTCTCCCCCTTTGGCCTAGTGGGGCGATCGCGCCTCAAGCAGGAAGCAGGTCTGAGAGAGGAGGGGGCGCCTGGAGCCGGCTGGACCCTCCCCTCCCCTCCTCCTCCTCCCCCCTTTAGCCCTGCCCCCCCCTTCCCTTTAATCATTGAGCCCGTTAACTCCTCCCACCGCGGCCTCGGCCCCTCCCTCTTCCAAGGACCCCCTCCATTAACATGCAAGAGGATCCGACCTCCTAAGCAACCCCCAGCTGCAGCGGCACCCCCATCTCTTTGACTCCCCCCACTTCCACTCCCATTGACCCACCCCACCCCTCCTGGCTGGGGAGGGGCCCCCTTTGGAGCCCTTTCAGCCTCTCTCTGCCCCCCCCCCTCAACACCAGATTTTCAGGGTACCCATTTTGCCCCCGCACCCCAAATTGGCCCCTCCCCACCCATTGGGCTCCCACCTGCTCTCTTCCCCCTCTCCTTGCCCCCCACCCTCCTTTTATTTTTTATTTTTTTAGATCTTGCTTGGGATCTCCTGCTCCCCCCCCCTCCCACAGCCCCCACCAGAGAAAACCCTACTGATGGTGTGAATCGGGAGGAGAAGGTAAGTAATTTAAAATTGGGGGGGGGGGGAAACGTTTGGCTTGATGGCTTTTGTTTAAAGGCTCCTTGTCTCCCCTCTTTTTACGTAGGAAAGGGTGAGAAAAAGTGGGAGGGGGAAAAAGGGTTTTGTTTCCGTGCACAGAGGCCCTGGTTATACTTAGAGCTTATTTATACATATACCTACACACACACACACACGTATATAAAAGTGTATAAAACTATACGTTTCCGTCTTTGAAATGTCATAGAGAGAGGCAAGTGCAGCTGTAACCGACTACAGCTTTTAGATTTGGGGTGCTTTTTGTCTCTTCTTGCCCGCCTCTGGACAGCCTCTGTAGGACTCTTGTTTCCGTCTCTATTAGGAACCAGAGATTTCTTTCAAAATGGATATCCATGAACATGGAAAAAGAGGTTAATGTTGCTATTGGCGTCTCTTCCACGAAAGGTTTACATTTTGCCAAATGTGAGGTTGTGACTATTAAGGAAAGATAAATCAACAATATCCTTTTGAGTGCATCTTTGGAAGAGACCTCAGAAAAGAATACTTGGCTTGTCTTAAGTAAAGTATGGGGCATCTCAAAGTTATTTTCTTTCTCCTTTCCTTTTTTTTTAAAAAAAAAGTTAATAATTTAATAATCCTGTTTAATAATCCTGAGTAGTGGAAGACAAACCTAGTTATGAATTGTGGAGAGGGAAGAATTTAACCTGTGCCCTATTTGGAAATTGCCTGCATATACAAAGATCTGGTTGCATTAAGGGAAATACATTTTAGCGTGGTGAAGATGTTTTATTTTTATTTTAAAAAAGAACATAATCTCTTGACCAGGAAATCTTTGCATGCCTGTTAAATGTATGTATCCGAATTGCACTGCTCCTGTCTTCATTGGCTTCCTCTTTTTAAAGTTGAAAAGATTTTGGGGTGGGTGGGAAAAAAAGGTCAGAAAAAGTGCATTCTGCTTCTAAAAAGCTGGCTGTAAAAAAACAAAAACAAAAAGTGATTCATCCATTCATTGAAGCATGTGGTTGAGTTTATTTTTGAATACGAGCTTGCTTTTGGTTTTAATTTGACTGACTGGCTTAGCCTGTGAACAGCTATCTCCCTTGACATTATATAACGATGGCAATTTTACAAAGTGTTTGGCTCTATTTCTGATCTATTTCGCGGGTGCCAGAATTATTTTCGACATGATATAAATATTGTGCTTCTGTTTTTAAAAATGTATCTCAGGACTTAGCATGCTTTTTCTATACTTCTAATAATAATAAAAAGAAGCAAACTGACCCCAAAATGAGCTGTGTACCATAACAAGCATTATTTGTTCAGCTAGTGTGAATGTAACTGAATTGTAGGATTACAGTGTAATTCTACCTGTGCTGACACTTAATTTCAGCTTGCTAAGACAGGTGCTAAATATATTTCATTTCATTCATTCTGATGTGTTTGATGTGCTTTTGTATCCTTAAACTCTGCTAAGGCATATAAAACCTATTAAAATGTGTCACTGTATTTTTAAACTGTTTTTCACAAATACAGGGTGCTAGGAGGATGCAGGAGAAACAAGGGGAAGGAGTTTTTATATATGCTTGTTTTTGTTTTGTGTCTAAAGTTTGTCTGATAATTTATTTGCCACCTTTTTTGCATTGATGTTCTGATTTGAGAGGGCTGCCATGCTAAATTTGTTGGTTGCTGAGGAGTGGAAAATAAAGAGACACCCCTTGTGGCTAGGGTGGGAGGTCATTGTTTGTTCACTCATAATTGGCCCATACTTGTACCCGTTGCCTTTTTACAGGGCTCATTCAGGTGAGACGTATGCGGCGGGTGGGTGGGAAATCACAAAAGGCTCTTTTTTTCGTTCATAGATCTGACTCCTCCTCTTCTTTCAAAGGGTGACTTTATTTCAGAGGTAAGAATGGACAGGTGACCCTCGACCACAACTGAGTCCAAAATCTCCATTGCTGAGCAAGACAGTTGTTAAGTGAGTTTATGACCATTCTTGCCACACTTGTTAGGTGAATCGCTTGGTCATAAAGCGAATCTGGCTTCCCCCATTGGCTTTCCTTGTCAGCACCTGGGCGGGAACTGATCACGTGACACACACACCCACCCACCCCGAACAGTGCAACTGTCTTAAATACAGGCCACTTGCCCAAGTGTTGATGCGGCCCTGATTTGTAAGTGTGAAAAACAGGCCTGAGTCACTATTTTCAGTGCTGCTGTAACTTTGAACGGCCACTAAGTGGATGGTTGTAAGTGGAGGAGTCCTTGCAGTAACTTTTACACTTCCAGAGATGAAGGACTGTCTCTTCACCCTAGCCTCCTAGCCCCAAATATTTTTTTATTTTGATAAGGGATGGTAAGCTACTCGCCATGTGCGAGTAGGCGCAATATAATTTTTCAAATAAATAAAAATAAATACCTGTTTTGCAGAATATAGCCAAGGGTCCTCTGAGGTTAGGTAGTGGAGAAGGTGCTCTGTTAGTTAAACCACTCCCCCGCCCTCCCCCAAACTGGGATCCTCAGACATTCTAGACAATTCTCCAGACTTGACTGGAAAGACGCTGGAACTTTGTAGGACAATAGATTTATAGGTTATGTGCGCAGCCTTGCTTTAGATGAGCGGATAATCAGGTCAGACTATCAGGCAATATCCTGTTTTTGCCAGTGCGAGGTGGAGATTGGCACACACTGAAATTGATTGCTCTATTTTTGTGTAGTGTTGTTTCACTTTGCCAGGGGCTGCCTCTTTCCATAAGAAATAGTGAATCCCATTTTATGGGTGGAGAAGAGAGAATGAGGGACTCGGATAGCTTTTTAAAAAACTTTTCTTGGAGAAGCTGGGATCTGTGTCCCATTTTATAATTCTGTGGTCCTACAATCTTTGCATTCCATTGAAATGAATAGTTTCCTATAATTTTCCAAACTAGTGCTTTGCTTCCTCTTCCCAATAAGACACGATCTGCAATTCCTGGTTTTTAATATTCCTGATGTTGTCAAGATTGGTGTACAGACTTAGGGAATGTATGCTTGCTGTATTCATACGATACTAACTCAATAGGTTAGGTTAAGTAACTAAAGGAAGATCAACCAGTATCTCCATGGCTGAGGCTCCCATCTCTTTAACGTTTGTTTCTGGCATCTAATCCCACAGACATAACCTCTCTTCAGTTTTATGCTGACTTCTAGCATGATGATCTGAATGCATGATAAACCGTGTGGTCCTTGGTGCTCTCTGAGCTTGGTGGTTTTCTTGCAGACATTTCATTACCTAACTAGATAACATCATCAGTAGTAGGAGGGAGTGGGAGAGGAGGAGGAAGAGGATTGTGGGGGCCTTAGTACTCTCGGAGCCTGGTGGTTTTCTTGCAGACATTTCATTACCAAACTAGGTAACCTCATCAGTGCGCTGATGATGTTACTAGTTTGGTAATGAAATGTCTGCAAGAACACCACCAGGCTCAGAAATCACAAAGGACCCCACAGTTTAACTGTGAATTGTAGATATTCCCAGGATAAACTTGTCAAGCAAGAATACTAGGGCCTTTGTAGTTACGTTGCTGTTAAATATTCCTGAGTGAGTATTCTTGGTTAAGAAAATGTAAGAAGTACCCTGCTGGGACAGATTAAAAGCCTTAACTAGCTTGCCTACCTGGCATTAGGGAGTTCATTTTCACTACATCTGGAGGCCACCATACAGAAATTTATGTTAAGTAGTTCCACAGGATACAGGCTGTAGCCTGAAGGGTCCTGCTTTCTGTTATAACTTTCCAGGATGAAAATGTCTGTTTTTCTACTTCACTTTTGTGACTCGTTATGTTTTCTTATCTTCCAAGCATTCCTGGCTTCTCTTTCAAATACATGTTGTAGCCTTTGGCAACGTATGACAAATATTAACTTTATCTCCTTCTAATGAAATTCCATCCACGCTTTGCTGGTAGCCAGATTCCTCTGGCTTTCAAGTTCATAACCCATTTGGGGTCTAATGTTGCGCCTTGTCTCTCTCTCTCTCTCCTCCTTTATGACTTGTTGGTTGGTTAGGCTGTATTTTGCTTCTGCAACATGTGCTGTTCCAAGAGTAGAGCAGGAAAGAATTATATTGGAGCGTGTACAAATGGGTTTGAGTTTGCCCTGGAATTTGTATTCCGATTGGTGGGGCTGTAATAGCTTCAGAAAGATTCGGGTTTTTTGCTTTTGAAGAGTTCATTTCCCAGGGTAGCTAGCACTTGGAGTTCACTTGCTTGGGGAAGTGACAAAGTATGAGTCCCCAACAATGTGAATTTATTTAACCGATAATTCCTTGGCTTCACGTTTGGGTCCAAACGATGCTTGGCCATTTGGACGCAAAAAAGGAAGCATCTGGAATTCCAGGAGGATTTTTGAAGGTGGAGCATCTTATTTCACCATCGGAGCTAATCCCTGCCGATGATGGAACTTTGGAAGCGGTGCAAGATGTTACGTAACATGTGTTTTGTTTGCTTGGGGTATGTGGCCAAGCAGGAGGTCCATCAAAGGTTTTCTTTCCCGCTCTTCCTCCTAAGCCCAGTCGGTGTGTATTTTGGTCCTTACGTGACTCTGAAGATGCCAAAGCAGCTCTTTGAAGGAAGCTTATATCTTAGCTGTTTATTTCCTGTATTTGGCTGGAGTAGACCCTAAAAAGCACCAACTGTCATTTTAAAGAATGGCAAGGGGAAAAAAAAACACAGTCTGACCAAGAATGAGTTCTTTTCATGTAAGTTAGCTTGTTAATGTTACGGTACTAGATTGGCCAGGCACAAAACCACAAACCAATATTATATCCCACATATTTTGCAAGTATTCTGTACATGGGGACCATCCAGAAAGGACACTTGTTAGGTATAGTTAAGTAGGGGATAATCCGTTGCGGGGTCCTTGGTATTCTCTGATCTTAGGATCCCACAATTCAACCCTGAGCAACGTTCTCTTCTGTTAGTTCTGTTGTCTTGAGCTCCTTGGAAGAAAGGAACAATTTTAAGAGTTACCTTGAGGTAAGATGGGCGGCCTACACATTTTATAGATAAATAAAATAAATAACAAAGCCAAACAATTCCTCTCCAGAATTTGGGATAATTTCCCATAGCCTCTGCACATTCTCGTGAGCGAATGCAGCATAAACTTTGTGTACTTAACATTAAAGCGGTTGTGCCTGTGTTATATTTTTAAGGACCGATCTTCAGTTCGGAAACAAACTCAACTTGAAAAGAATGACGTATCCTAGGTCCCGATTTATTTATTTATTTTTAGCTGGGGGGAAAAAGCCTTGGCCAGGAGGCCCTCAGTAACCTGCTGGGTGAAATATTGGGTTAGAAAGCAAAGCCACCATGGGCAGCAGCGTAGTGCTTGGTGCCTAGAAAAATAAAAAAATTGGGAAGCGTAAATCTTGAGTTTGAAATGATCCTGGATGGAAAAACAGCAGGGAAAGGAGACGTATTCACTCATGCAACCCAAACTGACCTGGACTCTGTTTATCTAATTCATCTTGTTCACAGATTATAAATTAGCCTCATCTCATTATGTATGCATAGATAGACCCATTTATGATAATGGGAGCTATTTTGGGGATAGCATGGCGGTGTTACTTTTGACCTCCTTCAGTCAGATTCCAAATGGGCAGATATAGCATCTCATTACTTTAGGCTGTCTTAAGGCTACTTGTCCAGAGAAAGAAATTATTCTGATTTTATTTATTTTTTTGGCAGGAGAAATGTTTCAGGGTGGTGAAAACCGATGCCTGTTGAAAAAGAGCAAGCACTTGGGGTTGCGTTCGGGCCACACCTGGGGTTTTTATTCAAGATCCACGTTGATTTTGGAGCCAGAAAGTCCTTCCTTTGCTTTCAGAGCCCAAGAATTTGGAACAGGACCTGTGATTGTTCCTGGATTCTTGGCTCTGATTGTTTGCCGAGATGTCGAACTTTCAAAAAAGTCCAGAGCAAAGCTGGAGGTGAATGCAGATTGTCCTCAGTTTAACCGGGACCAGAATTTCTCTTGTACAGCGAGGTTAAGTGATTCGCAGCTGATTTTACAACCTTTGTTCGTCTCGGCAGTTAAGTGAATCACTGTCGTAAAGCAAACCTGCCCCCCCTTTAGTGGCTTGTTGGAA
This sequence comes from Pseudonaja textilis, assembly GCF_049901715.1. Classification (NCBI taxonomy): domain Eukaryota; kingdom Metazoa; phylum Chordata; class Lepidosauria; order Squamata; family Elapidae; genus Pseudonaja; species Pseudonaja textilis. The sequence continues at coordinate 4,677,340 of NC_142007.1, read as the reverse complement.
ACTGGCTGGAAATGGTGATCAAACTATGCCTGGGAGGCTGCCACCTTCATTGCCAGTTGCCAAGCGTCTGAATTTTGATCTCTTGATCATGGGGATGCTACAGTGGCCGCAACTGCGAGGACCCGTCGTAAGTCACTATGTTTCAGCGCTGTCTGTAAATTCGACTAGTCCGCTAACTGAACGGTTTTAAGTCGAGGACTCCTTTCAACTTGCTTTCTTTTTAGATTGAAGTTCTGGAGATCTCTCTCGCTTGAGGCGCCCGTGCCACACATCCAGAGGAGCCTGGCTGTGGAGAATGGGTCTGTGGCCCAGACAACTCCACAGCTGCTACCCTGATGGGCTTGTTACTCTCTCTTTCGACGTAGCTCCTCTTCGCTGGGAGAAGTTTTGCACGGCGTGGGGTTGGGTGTGTTGGAAAGCGGGGCAGGAAATAATTCTTTGGAAAGTTGTCAGGTGGGACAATGAGCAGAGGGGTTCTGCAGGTGCATCAAATTTGATGTGCCCATTGAACCTCTTTAATTTAAGTGCCCTCAAATTTGCAGGACTTCGTAAGTGCCCTCAAATTTGCCAAAGTGCCCTCTGGGTGAAGTCCTGAGAAGCTGGGGCCTTCCAGTTTCCTTTGTGGGTCGCATGACCAACAGGGAAATGAGTATAATAAAACACGGCTGTTTTCTGAACCAGACTCTTGGTGCTGTTGAATGCAAAGGCCTCCTGGCCTTCTCCTCCTCCTCCTCCTCCTCCTCCTCCTCCTCCTCCTCCTCCTCCTATGCACGGATTTTTACAGAATGAAGGAGAAACATCCGAACAGGGAGGAGAATGAACCAATGGCATAGCTTTGCCTCCAGAAATCGTGGGCGCTCCATCACTGGATTTTTTTTAAAGGAGAGACTGGACAGTCACTGGTCTGAGATGGTAGGGGGCTATGATGGCAAACCTATGGCATGTGTGCCAGAAGTGGCACGCAGAACGATCTCTCCTGGCACGCCAGACGTTGCCCGTTGCTCTTCTGGGTTCCGGAGCGCGCACGCGTGCTGGCCAGTTATTCTTTGCGCGTGCATGCGCACAAGAAACCGGAAGACCAGGTGGCCGGCGTGAATGCAGGTGCCAGAAATCGGAAGCTCAGCGTCCCAGTATACACATGCGCACCGGGGAGCTGCTCTTCCAGTTTCCAGCACTCCTGCCAGTGCATGCTGGGGAGCTGCTCTTCTGCTTTCTGGTGCTCTTCCGTGCGCACACGCACACTCCCGTTTCGGGACACGTTGCTGAAAATCTGCTGTATGTTTTCCTGCTTGAACAGAGGGCTGGGCTAGAAGACCTCCAGGGTTCCTTCCAGATTCTATTCATATTCATATTCTATTCCATTCCATTCCATTCCATTCCATTCCATTCCATTCCCTTCCCTTCCCTTCCCTTCTCTATTCTATTCTGCATTCTGTTCTGTTCTATTCTATCCTATCCTATTCTATTTCCTATTCTATTCTATTATTTCCTAATTCTCTTCTCTTCTCTTCTCTTCCTCTACTCATGTCACCTTTCCCCCCAGGTACTTGTGATCTGCATTGGTTGGAAGAAACTTTCAAGGAAGGCCTTCAAGAGCTTTTGGCAAAGAGCGATTAAAACCAGGAAAGAAATCTGTGCCATCAAGACTACATTTTGAATCCTGATCCTTGTTTATCTCCAAGGTGGCATTAGGTGGGGTGGGCATTAATTCCCTTAAAAAAAAAGAAAGTTAAAAGGCAGTGTTTGAGGTGAAGCTGGATACACGAAACTCAAGTGTCTCCGTTGGAAGCACCTGGCCTTTTTTTGGTTTGAGATACAGGCAGCCCTCAACCCCAATTGAGCGCAAAATGTCTTGTTAAGGGAGCCATTCGTTAAGCGAGTTTTGTCCCATTTTTACGTCCTTTCTTGCCACAGTAGTTTGTGAAGTGGAATCGCTGCCGTCGTTCAGTTAATAACACAGTTGTTAAGCGAATTCAGCTTCCCCCTTGGCTTCGCTCGTTGGAAGGTCGCAAAAGAGGATCACACAATCCCGGGACTCCACCACCGTCATAACTAGAGGTCAATTGTCAAGCATCCACATTTTGATCACGTGGTCATGGGGCTGCGGCAAAAGATTGTAACCACAAAAAATGGTTGTGACGCTATTTTTCAGTGCCGCTGTAACTTTGAACGGTCATTAAATGAACTCTTCGTAACTCGAGGACTACTTTTATCTGAAACAGGGTTGCCATTAGAGGATTGTGATGAGTTTGTGTGATCTGGTACCTTTAAAAAAAAAGGCATGAATGTGTACAGGTCTTTCAAGTCTGTTTCATGAGAACATCCTTCAAATTATGTGAACCCCTTTGTCTATTTTGCTGTGTGTGTGTGTGTACTTTTTTCCAAAGAATAAAACCAAAGCCATGCTCTTATCTATATTTCTGGGTAAAATTTTATATTTGAGTTTATTTTATCCTAAGCATTACTAGCTGTTTTTGCTTTTTGTTTTTAATCTAAAGGCATCTGACAGCAGGGAGGTTCCCTTCCACTTTTTGGTTCATACATTCAGTTGATTAGCAGTTTATTTTTGGAAGATGACTGGCTGTGACCTCTTGTTCATTTTACTCACAAACACACACACACGCACACTTTTTTTGTCTTTTTTGTGTGTGATGAATCTTTTTATTCTTTCCTTGGGGGGCCCAAACAAATCACTGGAGACAAAAGGGCTTAATTCTTTAGAGAGGTACAGGCACAAATATTGCAGGAGAATCCAGAGGTCTTGATTGATAATTCTTTTTGACAGATGGGAGAGATTTAGAAAAGACATGCTGAATTTTGCCTGTGTGGTTAAAAGCGTGTGTGTGTGTGTGTGTGTGTGTGTGTGTGTGTGTGTGTGTAGCCGGGTGGAAGAGGAGACAGCCTCCTTTTGTTTCTAAAACAAACCATATTAGAAACTGGTTTAGCCAGAATGCAAAGCAGTTTTTAATAAGCATTCCTTGCACCAGTGAGCAAGCAGGCCTTAAAAGGCAGCCTGGAACATCAAGATGTGGATGCAATGCTAATATTTGCTGTCTGTGGACAACTTCATATTTGGCTTATCAGGTTTTTAAAACTGGATGCTACTAAATTCTCGTAAAGATATTGCTTACCTTTATCTATCTGCCTTTCACTCACATCTCTTTTTTTTTTCTTTGCTAGCTGTTTATCGGAGGGAAAATGCACTCCGCACGTGTGACTTCGCTTAAAAAATAAGTTTTGAAACATTCTAGAGATTTGGTTCCTTGCCTTTAACAGGAAGTCTGAAGTACTGTGCCAAAGTATGTTATTTAATGTCAAACAAGAAAAAGACAGGAATTTCTGTTACTTTAAGCATGTGAATAAATTTAATTGTGGCTTGAATTTTTGTGGGCTGAAGCAACCAGACAAGAGAGCATATCAGATTTACAGCATTTCCTTGTTGTTTTTAAAGTGTTCCTATTATCAATAACATTGGTTGGGAAGTGGGGAAAACTGTTATTCTAGCTAGCTAAATATTCTTTTTGTCCTTTCTCCGAGCGTGATTTTCAGGGGCTCTATTTTCCTTTCTCACTTTCACAGCGTCGCATTATTTGCCCCATCTCTTATCTCGATTTATCCGATCCTGAGTTTTAAACACTTATCCAGAATTGCTGATGGAAAGGAACCAGCCCAAATACCAAATGAGTCATTTAAAGCAGATTTGCATCTGCATTGAGCTCATTCCTTTTCTTGTCCTGTGGTTTTACTTAACAATGGTTTGTTGGGTAAATCACACTTCTGCTCATACCTTGTTAGGCCACCTCCAGGTAAACTACAGGGTGGCCTCTTTGTATGATACCGCAAAACAAACAATAAACTTCTCAAACCCTTGGCTGTTCTAGGAACCCCTTAGTTGATATCAGATGCAAACAGCTGGCAGATACTTGCTCTGTGAACCTAAATCCCTTGGTTCTTTAGTAAGACTTGGTGGGATCTTTTCAATCCCTTTGCAGGCATGTTCCCACTTGCATGATAGGAAAGAGAGAATGAGGCTCGCAAGCTAGAATTCTGTGACAGCCCTGTCTAGAAATTATTTCGCCAAGAAAGGGACTGTACCTGAAAGGGAAAACTCTTTAGTTCCCAAATCTTTTTTTTTTTTAATAGATTGCCTCCCTAAACATTTTTTTAATGAATAATTTTATTGGATGGAACTGTGGCTGTGGTTTATTCTGGGTGGTTTTTTTAAAATTTGGCTTCGATGTTTGCTATTGTTCTGTTGTTAGTTGCCAAGGGCCTTGACTTTTGCTTCTGAGCGTATAGGATTGAAACGAACAACCTAAATGAATGAATAAAATACAAAGGATGTGTGGAAAAGACAGTCCTTTGGGACAAGATTTGGGATTTAGGAAGGTTGTCAAGAAGCATAATCTTCTTGCCATGTAATTAAAAGCAACACATTTTTTAAAAAGCTGCTGTCAGGGGGATTTCAATGAAATTCAGTGTAGAGAAAAGTAAAGTCCTACACTTAGGCAAGAAAAACCAAAAGTACCCCTATAGACTGGGTGAAACCAGGCTCAATAGCAGTAACTGTGAGAGGAATTTGGGAGTCTTAGTGGACAACCAGCTAAATAGGAGCCGGCAATGTGCAGCCGCTGCCAAAAAAGTCAATGCAATCCTAAATTGAATTAACAGACGGATACAATTGAGATCAAGGGAGGTACTAATACCACTCTGTAAAGTCTTAGTAAGACCACACCTAGAGTATTGCATCCAGTTTTGGTCACCAGATTGATGTTGAGACTCTAGAAAAAGTACAGAGAAGAGCAACCAGGATGATGACGGGACTGGAGACTAAAACATATGAAGAACGGTTGCAGGAACTGGGCTTGGCTAGTCTGGTGAAGAGAAGGACCAGGGGAGACAGGATAGCAGTCTTCCAATATTTGAGGGGCTGCCACAGAGAGGAGGAAGGGGTCAAGCTATTCTCCAAAGCACCCAAAGGCCAGACAAGGAATAATGGGTAGAAACTTTACAAGGAGAGATTCAACCTGAAAATAAGGAAGAATTTTTTGACAGAACAATCAACCAAGGGAACAGAAGTTGCCTTCGGAAGTTGTGGGAGCTTCATCACTTGAGACCTTCAAGAAGAGATTGGCCTGCCATTTGTCAGAATTGGTGTAGGGTCTCCCGCTTGGGCAGGGGGTTGGACTAGATGACCTACAAGGTCCCTTCCAACCCTGTTATTCTGTATTATTCCCTAAAAAGGAGGATTATCAATTTTGTCCACCTTGCAGGTGACCAGAAAGGATCAGCACCAGAACTTGGCAACCACACCGAGTAGATTTTACCTTTTTGTTCTTCTTTGTCAAGGCAGCTTTCAGACCCAGCTCTATTTAGGTTTGCAGGCAAACAAAAGTTTGAAACCCAGAAGAATAGATTCTTCGCTCCTTAAATTGATGCAATTACAGTTGGTAGAAAAGTAATCTGGTGGCATGGAGAGACCTGTTGAGCACCTCTATTCATCCTCGGTTTGCCCGATTAAAAGAGACGTTCTTAATAAAAAGCCTCCTTGCTTCCTTTCTGGCACCAAGACAAGGGGTAAGTGGCCAGTGACACATGGTATTCTAGTTTTAATTAAAGTTTGTCCTGGGTTTTATAACCCAGATATTTTACAAAAGAGTGCAGTGGCCAGCATGTAGTACTGCAGACTACTTTGGCTGCTCGCAGTTTGGTAGTTCAAATCTCACCAGGCTCCAGGTTGACTCAATCTTCCATCCTTCTGAAATGGGTGAAATGAGGACCCAGATTGTTGGGGGCAATCTTTAAACCGCTTAGATAGGGCTATAAAGCACTGTGAAGCAGTATATAAGTCTTAAGGACTATTCCTTCCTTCCTTCCTTCCTTCCTTCCTTCCTTCCTTCCTTCCTTCCTTCCTTCCCTCCCAGTGGTTAGAATGCAGTATTGCAGGCTAAATCTGCCCACTGCCAGGAGTTTGATCCTGACCGGCTCGAGGTTGACTCAGCCTTCCATCCTTCTGAGGTGGGCAAAATGAGGACCCAGATTGTTGGGGGCAAGAGGCTGACTCTGTAAACCGCTTAGAGAGGGTTGTAAAAGTACCGTGAAGCAGTAGATAAGTCTAAGTGCTATTGTTATTCTGTGAAAGAAAGGGAAAAAAATCCCTTTAAAAACACCTCTTCTCAATCCCAATGGGCAGGAAAGGCACATTCTGTCTATCATCCGTTAGTCCATCTGGTAGCCTCCAGGAAAAGACCCCTTCGTTGGTGCCCACCCATTGCACCATCACGGCCCCAGAGATTAGATTGGCCCACAAACCTGTCAGTCTTCGACCAAGGCCTTAAAGAGACAGCTCCAACCCCAGGCCTGGGGTTATGGATTTCGGTTTGACGCCATCCAACAACTGGGCTGTTGTGTTGTTTTTAACCAGCTTTGCTCTGTGTGCGCTTTAAAAAAAATAGTTTTACTCTTTCTTGCTGTCTTTAAATTATGGTTAGCTGCTCGAAGTCTTGAAGTTGAGGCAGGCGGCCAGATAAATCAAAATAATTGATAAATAAATAATATAAAACGACTGCTTCACATGCATTTATTATGGCGTTTATATTTCCCTGCATTCTCAAAGGGCTGTTGTCAAGTTACCCTGACAATTAAACCATCCATGGATAGCTTGAAATTAGGAATTTATAAAACATCATCTGCCAGCTGTCTCAAAATCCTCACCCAAAGTCATGTCTCCCATTGAGCTTGTTTTCCTGTGTTTCCCGGGGGACAGTTCAGTGGGTAGTAGCTTGCTGTGCCTTGTTATGATATATTTATCTAGGTATTTACGGCCTGTTCGGCTTTGGGTGACAAAAGTGAAAAACGCAGCTGATAAAATCAACATTTGGAAGTCTAAAATGCCAGCGAGAAGGATACATTACAGTATTGACTAACTCCTTAGGAAATGAGTTTTAGAAATTCCCTTCTAAGTCAGCTTATTATCTAGAAGCAGGAATGAGGAAATGGAAGGTGAAGTAGCAAATGGAATATAACGACATCAGTTTCTAGGATCTTTATCTTGGTTGGTAAGTACCTTTATACCACTCAAGAGCACGGTGGGAAATGTGTGTCTAGCGTTGGCTCCATCCCACTTCACAATCTACTACGCCGAGGCTGGCATTGCCAGGGAATGACAGGTAAAAGGGTGAATAAACCACAGGTAGCCCTCAACTTTGACCACCATTGAGACCAATTATTATTTTTTATTTGTTTAAAAATTTTTTTGATTGAATATACACATTAAAAACATTGAACATGGTGGTCTTCTTTGACATACACATTTGTCAGTACATATGACATTCAGAATTTTTTAAAATACATTTATAAGCATTATACATATATACATTTAAACTTTATAATTTTTTTTACGACTTTCCTCGCCACGGTGGTTATGTGAATCACCACTGTTGTTAAATGGACAGAGTCCTTTTGACTGCAGTGGGATAGAAATGTAATAATCCTCGGTGGCGCAGTGGTTAGAGTACAGTACTGCAGGCCACTTCTGCTGCCTACAGACTACCTGCACTTTGGCAGTTCGAATCTCACCAGGCTCAAGGTTGACTCAGCCTTCCATCCTTCCGAGGTGGTTAAAATGAGGACCCAGATTGTTGGGGTCATATGCTGACTCTGTAAACCGCTTAAAGAGGGCTGGAAAGCACTATAAAGAGGTATATAAGTCTAAGTGCTATTGCTATACGTAATGAAATACATTATTTAATTTAAATTAAATTAATTAAATAAAATTGAAATAAATTAATTGAAATAAATTCAAAGGAAATCTCTTGGATTTTTCCAAACACAGCACAAGCTGTTTGGATCTGAGAATATTATTGTGCCACTATTGAGTGCTTTATTCTGATTTTTTTCTGAATTCTCTCAGTTGCATCCTTCTGAGCCATTGTTCTGACCCAAACCTTGTTCCAAGGAAACAAACACGAAACAGAGGTAACAGCAAAACCTTTTCATGATTTGTTACGAATTCCATTCCTTCCCAGTTAAAAGGCTGTCTCAAAAACGTCTTTGCTTCCCGCAAAGAACTCCGGTTTCTCAGCTGGCTTTTATCTCTTAAGGGAGGGGCCTTTACTTTGCAGCCTTACTCCAGAGTTGCCTGTGCTGCTGCAGCTGCTCTTTCCTTCGAGCAGCCCTGCGCGCACGCACCCTGGGCCCAGGCTCCTCGGGGGCCTCTTCCTCACTGCTGGCAGCCTCCACAATCTCCAAAGGCAGCACTCCACTCCCTGATGGTCCTGGCCCCATCCCTGCCTCCCACGCAGGCCCCTCACCTGAGTCCTCGCTCCCCGAGACCTCAGCCAGCCGCACCTGCTGCCGGTGAACCACAACAGTCATTGACTTGGCTTGTCAGGTCGCCAAAGGGGATCACATGACCCCAGAACACTGCAACCGTCATAAATATGAATCAGTTGCCAAGCACCTGAACTTTGATCACCTGATCGTGAGGATGCTGCAAAGGTCAAGAGTGTGAACAACCATAAGTCACTTTTTCCAGTGCCCTTGCAAACTGTGAATGGTCACTAAACCATCATCTTAACGACCCCATATAATCCCTTGCGGGGTGGAGTCTGGGCAATTGAATGTAGCTAGCAAAGAGTTTTACTGGCCAGATGCCCTTCCTGTCACCAGTGCGGAGTTTTGTTCAGCAGATATATTCTCCTCATGCCCGGAGAGAGGAATATCCGCCCCTACCTAGGATCGAACTCACAGCCTCCAGACTTTGAGGCGAGAACTCCGCCTCTAGGCTACCGCACCACTCCTTTGAACGGTCACTAAATGAGCTGTTGTAAGTCGAGGACTCCCTGCATTAGCAATACCTTCCAAGTAATAGGAAATGGGGGGAAAGTCTTTTGCAAACTCCAGCATGATTCTTCAGTGCAAGGATCTCTGGGCGCTTATGGCCTGGATGTCAACAAACAAGCTACAGCCAGATTTAGAGGCCTATGTTTGTCCCTTTGCTGGTCAGTTAAGATGACCCAAAACAGGCTAAATAAAGGATTGTTCCCTCCACTATTGCCATCCATTGTTTAGCCTGATGGTTTATTTGGATTTGATTTGATTTGATTTGTCAATCGCTTACAAGATAATAGATACAAGTATATACATAGTTATGAATGCATGAAGTGGATACATATAGGAAAAATAAAAAGAAACAGTAGGACAGGGACGGTGGGCACGTTGGTGCGCTTATGCACGCTCCCTACAGGCCTCTTAGGAAAGGGGTGAGGTCAATAGTAGACAGTCTGAGGTTAAAGTTTTTGGGGTTTGGGGAAGAAACCACAGAGTCAGGTGGAGTATTCCAGACATTGACTACTCTGTTGCTGAAGTCGTATTTTGTGCAATCAAGTTTGGTGCGGTTTACTGGTGTTTTTCCTACCCCCCCCACCCCCCCAAAAAGATCTGTTTATTATTAACTGTGAAATATGTTGCAGCAATAGTAAGCAAAGCAGTGTAGGCCTTATTTTTATTTTTTTCCCCACTCTGTTGTTATCAAACCGCATTTAACAAGATTTGCTGTGGCTGAATGCCTTTGATTGTAATACTTTATGGCTCCTACTAAAGCCGTATAAGTAAGTTAGCGACATCCGTCTCCCGCTGATACAAACTGCTCTCTCTACGCTTTCCAACAATAATGTTACACTTCTGGGTAAATGGCCTTTCCTTGGGTCAAGGAGCAGTTTTACTGGATGCAACTTGCGCACAAAAGGAGAAGTGAGTAATTTGGGAAGGCAGGGGGGGCATTGTGGAAGATCCTGCTGTTTAACCCTCCGGAGGGAAAATGTTTGTCTAAGCCAGAAGGCACCCCAACGATTGGGAGACGGGAATATTAATATTAAAACCGATATTCCCTTCAATGGCCGTTGGACTTTTTTCTCCCCCCTTCTTCGTTCTGTCCAGAAAAGGAGATTTGCTTATTATTACATTAATAGCATTCTTTTGCTTTAGAGAAAGGAGAAAGGATCTAGGATTTTATTGGCATTGCTGTATATCAGAAGAAAATATTTGTAGTCCAGGGTTGAATTGTGGAGGAGGAAGATTATGGGGTCCTTGGTGCTCTCTGAGCTTGGTGGTTTTCTTGCAGACGTCTCATTACCAAACTAGGTAACATCATCAGTGCTAGAAGGGAGTGAGGTATGTGGAGATGGAGGAGGAGGAAGAGAAGATGGAGGAGGAGGAGGACTGTGGGGTCCTTGGTGCTCTCTGAGCTTGGTGGTTTTTCTTGCAGACATCTCATTACCAAACTAGGTAACATCATCAAGTGCATTGATCATCACATCATCACTGACCTGTTGGTACCGTCTAGTTCGGTTGGTCCCACAGTATGTCATATAGCCATCTTGTTTTTTTGTGGGCTGCTGTCAGGATGCACATCCTAATAGCGCTTGTCACTTGGTTATAGATTTTATTTCGTTATTAAATTTATATGCCGCCCATCTTACTGTTCAGCGATTCCTTTTGAAATGGGATTTCTTCCTTCTGTCATATCGGAGATCTTCCCAAATGTCTCCTCAGCTTTGGTATTTGACATCAAACAAGCGTATAATAATGTTCTCTGGGATTACACTTCCATCAAGGTTTCCCAACCTTGACACGTGGATTTTTGCTTCCAGAATTTCCCAGCCAGTCCTGCTGGGAAATGAATGTTGGCAAAGTTGCAAACCCAGCGTTACTTCTTTGGCTGCCCAACAGTGACTAAGGATGTAGTATTTCTCAGGTGTGTTTTCCGGACCCGGCCTATAGTGTGGGCGCTTTTGAATCTCTGGAAGCATCCTTGCAATTGCTCTATTTGTCGGCTGCCCAGATGCTTTATTTAAGAACTTGGGGCTACCAAACCGAACCAAACCAAACCCCCAGCAGTCTCATCAAGCATGGTGGTTTAGCAAAACCTGACTGGCCCTAGTTTTTCCCCATCAGGAACTTTCGAGGCTGCTGTTTGGCAGAAAGCCACCAGCTGGGACGATCAGAGTGGCCTTTTACAGGATTACATTTATGTCTCCCTCGTAGGCAAGAATGCATGGGGTGATGTCTCCCGTCGGTGAAATAAACATTGCTTGGGGTTAACACGTGTGAACTTGAGGGTTGTGTATCCCCCATTCTCCTTCCTATCTTCCCTTGGCTTTGTTTTCATTCACGACTCCCTCGCGAGTCCGACCCGCCTCCCCCAAGAAAATTCTTACTTGGTTTTAAGTTTGGGGAACCGAGCCACCTGGAATCAAGTTGCATCTTGGCTTGCTTACCTGAACCACGGCTTGTTCGCGTTGACCAGGAAAAGTCAGGGCTTGCCGATGGACGGCCTACAAAACTGGCTACCTGTGGAACAGGGAGATATCTTTCCAGCCCGAGCCAGAGAGGTAGGCTTCAGCGATCCTGTTTGCAGGACCTACCCCTCCCTTTCCTCCTCCTCTTCCTCCTCCTCCTCCTCCTCCTCCTCCTCCTCCTCCTCCTCCTCCTCCTCCTCCTCCTCCATCATCATCATCAAATATTCTTCTGCAGCAATATTTGTTCCTTCTGAAGTGTTTTCCGCCTTGAAGGATAAATCCAGCCCTCTCTTGCCGCCCTCCGTTTGCATTTAATTAAGATGGCTCTTAAATCTTGTCCCAGCCTCTTTTCATCCGAAGGGGGTGGGGGGAGAAAAAAAAAAAAACCCCTAGACTTGATGCAGTGAGAGGCAGATCTGTGAGCCTGGAATATCAATGGACTTATTCAGCGGAGAATGTGTGTGTGTGTGTGTGTGTGTGTGTGTGTGTACACTAATTAAGGAGTGCATCATTGAGCTGCTGCATAATTAACAGGCAGTGCCCCAAGTGTCTAAATATAAGCTCTTCTAACTGTCCTGTCAAAAGGCCCCACAATTGTGTGCGGCTTTTTTTAACATTGTGATACCACCACCACCCACTCACCCCCAACACCCCCCGGTTTACTGTTTCCTTCCGAACCTAGTAGAAGCCTCTGGGAAAAAGGGGCAGGATCAGCAAAATTAGCCATTTGGAAAAAGAACAAGGTTGTTCTCCGTCCTCCTCCTCCTCCTCCTCCTCTTCCTCCTCCTCCATCTCCATCACCCCTTTTTCTTCTCCTCTCCTCTCCTCTCCTCTCCTTTCCTTTCCTTCCCCCTCCTCCTCCATCACCCCTTTTTCTTCTCCTTCCCTCCTCCTCTTCATCCTCCTCCTCCATCTCCATCACCCCTTTTACTTCTCCTCCTCCTCCTCCTCCCTCCTCCTCCTCCTCCTCCTCCTCCTCCTCCTCCTCCTCCTCCTCCTCCTCCTCTCCGCTTGCTCCCTTTTCCTCTCTCTGTCTAGAGGAATCAAGATGACAGGGTTGTCTGTTCATGATATTAAGGTAGCATCTGTTTGGGAGAAGGAGCAAACATCTGGGTTGCCCTGAAGGGAATCCCGGATAGGAATATTTTGATTATGGTATGAGTCTGAAGGGTGTAATTGAGAGAATTCAGAAAAATAAAATTCAGCATAAAGCACCCAATAGTGGAACAATGTTATTCTCAGATCCTAACAGCACGCGCTGCTTTTGGAGAAACCCAAGGGGTTTCCTTTGAGTTTATTTACACATTTATTATCTACATTTATTTCTATTCCAATTCGGTCAAATGGTGATGCTACCAAAAAAAAAATTATTTTTTTAAAAAAACATCCATAGTCAGCCATTTCCCAGAAATCTGTGGACTATAAAGTTCCTGCCGGCTGGGGAATTCTGGGAGTTGAAGTCTACCCATCTGGAGTATTCCTAGGTTGGGGAAGGCTTACTTGAATTAGAGACAGATTGCTATATATGTGGGAAGATGCGTTATTCATGCACGTACCTATATAGCTTGTTGAATTAAAAAAAAACGTGATTAGCGTCCACATATTATTGCAGGTTGTGTGGTCAATTGATGTGTGACTTTGGGGAAGGAAGGCCTTGGAAGGTGTCTGTGTTTTGGCTTCTTTGGCTGAAATGTCTGACTTTTCTTCCAAGACGAAACCAGAAAGCAAAGCTATTTAATCTGCTTCGATAGCAAGATTTTTGTGGCTTGAGACCTGGGCACCTGCCCGCACGGTGCCAAGAGGCATCCTTTTATTCTGCCCTTTCAAGTGAAGCTTTAATCCGCTTCGAGATTAATCTCTTTACTGACACTTGGCTTTCAAATACATTGTACCCAAAGTGGTGCTGGATTTAAGATATACCCGTAGGCACAACACATAGCATTTCGCTATTGATAAGTGCATTTTCAAATGCAGATTTCCGTTTTGGAAAAGGCGCAGCTCTTTTGTGAAATGTCCGGCTACCAAAGTAGCAATCTGGAATTTGGCAGGGGGTCCCTCAGTGTGGGGGTGTTCATGTATATCTGAGAGGCTTCTATAATTGAATCAGAATAGACCCGGAAGGGACCTTGAAGGTCTTCTAGTCCAGCCGAAGCAAGGAGACCTTATACCATTTCAGACAAATGGCTGTCCGGCCTCTTCTTACAAACCTCCAGTGATGGATTTCTGGAGGGACGTTGTTCCATGCGTTAATTGTCCTCACCGTTAGGGAATTTCTTCTTAATTCCAGGTTGCTTTCCTCCTTGTTTAGTTTTCATCCTAAGAGCTGTGGTGGCGCAGTGGTTAGAATGCATTATTGCAGGCTGTTTCCGTGGACGGCCAGCGGTTCAATTCTCATCGGCTCCAGGTTGACTCAGCCTTCCATTCTTCCAAGGTGGGTAAAATGAGGAGCCAGATTGCTGGGGGCGATAGTAAACCGCTTAGAGAGGGCTGCAAAGCGCGGCGAAGCTGTACATCAGTCCAAGCGCTACGCACTACCCATTCTTTCTTCTCCCGCTGTCAGGTGCTTTGGAAAATAAATTGACCCCCTCCTCTTCTTTGTGGCAGCCTCTCAAATATTGGAATACTGCTGTCACGTCCCTCCTAGTCTTTCTATTCTCTAGACTGGCCAAACCCATATCCTGCCACCGTAATTAAGATGGGCAACCTCAGGTAAGGCCCAGGCGGCTCCGATCCATGCTTCCTTCTCTCTCTCTCTCTCTCTCTCTCTCCCTCTCTCTCTCTCTCTCTCTCTCTCCCCCCTCACTCCCTCTCTCTCTTTTAAGGCAGTGGCCCTTCTGAATTTTTATTGGAAGCCATCTGACATCACGCGGACGTATCCCCTTTGGGGTTCTTATGATAAATGTTGCTGTTGCAAACCCGGAATGTCTTTGCCTTTAAAATGAAAGGCGCTCCTATTAACCTCCTTTCGTACGGCACTGTTTTCAGCAGGGGCTGATTTGACTTTCTAATGCGCCTATAATGAATCTTCTTGGCGGGGGGGGCGGGAGGGACTGGGCTGCGTCTCTCTCGCAGCTCCACCGTATTTGTGTCAGCGTTTTCCCGGTGAATTAACAAAAAAAAAAAAGAAAGAAAGAAAGAAAGAAGAGCCAACCAAGGAGGGGACATTCCTTTTGGTTTCACATCCCCAAATCCAACAGGGCTTAAGCCGGGCGCCATCGATTTATTTTTTTAAATAAAAAAAATAAAAAGTAAAAGTAAAAATAAATAAATAACGGTGACTGGCGTCTTCTCTTTCGAGCAGAAAAATGATAGAGATATTGGACGGCGTTTCCCGACAGGCCGGTGGTGGAAGGGGTGTGGGGTGAGCAAGGGGGCGATTGCTGCGGACATGACGCTTCAGTAGCCAGCGAGGCAAGAACTTTGTGGCTCCGTAAAGGTGGTGTCAGTATGCGGTAGAAGGAGAGGCAAACGAGGCTCCCCCTCTCCCCAAGAGAAATTTCAATAGCCCCAGCTTTCTCACCCCACCCCACCTCCCCCCCGTTTGCCTTAAAGAGAACGGCTTGTAAGGAAAAACGGAGCAACCCCCACAAAGAATTTGCACCCCCCTTGAAAACAGGGATGGAGATGAAAAGGTGGAAGTGTGTTCCTGATGGCTTTTCAAGGAACGGGCCCAGATGCTAGCTAGTCACGCTGAGAAATAAGCAAGCCGCTCGCAATTAGCCTCTTTTAATTAAACAGAAAGGCGCTGGTGTTTCTGCCTCCCACCCAGTTTAACGGGCTGTTTTTGAAGTCTTCCCAACAGGAGAAGGGTGAGTGTTGGTTTGGCCCTCTCCGGGGCCTTTTGACAGCTTGGATGGGCAAGCTCTGTTTAAAACGATGGGGGTTTTGGGGTTTTTTTTTTGGTTTTTCTAAATGGACAGTTCAGTGCTTTAAAGAAAGAAAGTTTTGTTAATAACGCAGGGCAAACCAGACTGTTGTAATAATTGGGCTGCCCCTTCAATGAGACAGCACCCCCAAAATGACCTCAGGATACTTCTGGTGTCCTTATCTCTTTTGTTGGCACTTCGAAGGGGGTGACGTGACTGGTCGCCTTGGGATGGTGTCGGGAGTATTTGAAGGAAGATGGTGTGTGGAACCGTGCTTCTCAGCCTAGACCCCTTGATGATGGGTGGATTTTGATTCCCAGAATTCCCCAGCCAGGGGGATTCTGGGAGTTGAAGTCCACCCACCTTCAAAGTGGCTGTCGTTGTGAAACGTTGGTGTGTTGTTGGCTGGGGGATTCTGGGAGTCGAAGTTCACCCATTGCCGATGAACGCTGAGCAACACTGGTTTAGAAATGGGTTGTGGGCAGGCGGCATCACTCCTCGAAGTCGCGTTTAAGCGGCTGTTGCTTATTGGAGCTAGCGAAGGATGTTCCCTGAGAAATTCAGTTCTGCCAGCATGTCAGGATATTTCCATGCAGGACCGGGGAGAGATATTTGGCCTTCCTGCAATAACGCAATTCTGAACATGCTTATTCCAGCTCCCGCCCCCCCATGTGAAATACGATAACCTAATATTTATATTCCGTTTGAAAGCAGGGACACCCTTCTTTTGGCTCCTTCCTACCTTCCTTCCTTCCTTCCTTCCTTCCTTCCTTCCTTCCTTCCTTCCTTCCTTCCTTTCTCTCTCTCTCTCCCTCCCTCTCCCCCCTTTAATTTTATGGGAAAGCGCTTTTTAATAATGGCTCTTGGAGTGGGGTGACAAAGCCTCCCAGCGGTCCCCTCCCCAGAGAGGATTCCTCCGCATGGGGCATTCCCTCCTCCCCTCGCCCAGAAAAACAGTTGCATTTTTAATGAAGGATGATTGCCTTTCATAAACAGACCTTTAAACATTAAAATAATATTGATCCTTTTTCATTTAGGCTCTATTAAAACAGCAGACGATATATCCTTCTAATAGCCCTAGGACAGATCACGGTTAAATATAGAGCAGAGGATGTACTTAGAGGCTTTAGGTAAAGGGGGATGTCTTTCGCTGCCTTTTCTATAGCCAGTTTCAGATTTGGTTCCTCCCACCCCTCCATGAAAAGCGCCAAATGCCTCCGAAAGAGTCTCCTTCACCGACTTGATGCAGGTGAAGATAATTTTGAAGGTAATTTTCTTTCCTTGCTCTTCCCCCTCAGTCTTTCGGCGAAGCTCATGTTTAGATTTCTTAAGCGTTTCCAAGGTATCCAATTGATTTTTTTCTTTCCAACCTGCACCGTGGCGTATTTCCTAGAAATTAAAAATATTGTTCCTTAAAAAAAGGAATTAGGAGTTCTCTGGCATCGTTCCCGCCCCCCTCTAATAGCACTTAGACTTCACAGTGCTTTAGAGCCCCTCTCTAAGGGGTTTTACAGAGTCAGCCTCTTGCCACCAACAATTTTTGGGTCTTCATTTTTACCCACCTTGGAAGGATGGAAGGCTGAGTGCTGGTGAGATTTGAACTGCCAAATTGCAGTCAGCAGAAGTAGCCTGCAGTACTGTACTCTAACCACTGCGCCACCGAGGCTCATAATGCTATTCAGGTTGGAATGTCTTGATACAGTTGAGAAATCAACATCAGGCTTGCAGATCAACCAGACAAGGTAGATCTCGTTTGGGGTCCTCGGTGCTCTCTGAGCTTGGTAATATAATCAGTTGCAGTAATGATCACATCATTCACTGCACCGATGATGTCACCTCGTTGGGTCGTGAAACGTCCTGCAAGAAAACCCCCAAGCTCAGAGACCCCTCCGTTCGACTGTCAGGTACAACAAATCTTCTGTTGGTAGATATTTTTTTTTGCATTCTTGCCGAGTTGAACCTGGTTTGAAAGAATTTCCCATCGCCTGGCTGAAATAAGAACATTTAACTCCCTGTTTGCTCTTTGGCGCAATATTGGAGTCCTTATTTGTTCAGAATAAATTGCTTTTTGTAGTGTCAAAAATAATAATAATAATAATAATCCCAAGAGGTGAGGCCGGTAAACTGCAGAGGGAAGCCAAGCGTGGGAGTGGACTTCAAAACGGATTATGGTTAAGGTTACCCCTCCACTAGCATCTAGTTTGATTGTGTTGTGTTGGCTTTTGGTGTTGGTTTATCTTGAGATAATCGGGACCAATTTAAATATTGAGAAAAATCAACTCCCCAAATGCCATGAGACGCTTATCGACTGATAAAAAGAGCCGGATCTTGATTTGATTCTTTCCCTCCCCAACTTCAGATTCTCTCTCCCTGGGGTTGGATGCTTGTCTGTCTCACCCCGTCTCTGTTTATTTTTCTGGGGAAGACTTAAAGAGCTTTCTGGTTAAGGAAAGCCTGGGCCCTTTGAAGCTGGAATGTAGCGCTTGGCCTCTTGTAATTGATATCCGTGGAACTTTTACTGCTATTCTATTTGCGGTATGATAAACTCTTTGTTTGCAGCTTTTAAGCCCGCTTGCCTGTTCCCTGGTTACAAATATAAAATCCATGGCAGATGAAACTGGCTGGGGCTCTCCTTTCTGTCAAGGGGGTGGGGGCGGTGGGGAAGGTATCGATTTTGGTTTTCTTAGGCCTCAGTGTGTTGTCAGTGATTCAGGCAGGAGGGTGTGTGTGTGTGTTCGACAAACCCGTGACCCGGTAACTCCTGCAAAGCTTTTGGCAAGGGTAAAAATCTCATTTGTAGCTTTGAAAAAATATTTGTGTTTCAGAGATAAAGATAGGGAGATGGGGGGAGAGGGAGGGAGAGAGATTATAGATAGGTAGGTAGGTAGGTAGATTAGATAGGTAGGTAGGTAGATTAGATGGGTTGGTGGGTAGGTAGATAGAAGGGTAGGTAGGTAGATAGATTAGATGGGTAGGTAGGTAGATTAGATGGGCTTGTAGGTAGGTAGATAGATTAGAAGGATAGGTAGATAGATTAGATGCGTAGGTAGGTAAATGGGTTGGTAGGTAGGTAGATTAAATGGGCAGGTAGGTAGATAGATAGATACATGGATACATAGAGATAGATGGATGGATGGATGGATAGATAGATAGATAGATAGATAGATAGATAGATAGATAGATAGATAGATAGATAGATAGATACAGATTAACAAGAGTTGGAAGGGAACTTGTAGGTCATTTAGTCCAACCCCCTGCCCAAGTAGACCCTACATGTAGATACATAGATAAAGAGATAGGCCATGAGAGAGAGAAATTATAGGTAAGTAGGTAGGTGGAAAGAGAGAGATGATAGAATGAGCGAGAGAGATGAGATGAGAAAGAAATGATAGGTAGATAGGTGGGTAGATATAAAGTATATAGGGAAGACATAGATGAAAGAGATGAGAGATGAGAGACAGAGGTGAGAGAGAGAATAATAGATACATAGATGAGAGAGAGAGAAATGATAGGTAGATAGAGATGATAGAGATAAGATAGATAGATAGATAGATAGATAGATAGATAGATAGAGTGAGTTCAAACTTTTCTGTGGGTGTTTTCAACCATAATTCTGTCTTGGACTCTTGAGTGCTCTTGTAGAGCACTTTTGATACTGGATTGGCTGTTTCTTTCCATGTGCTAAACCATAAACCTCCTTTAATTGGAAGAGCTACTAGTGGGTATGATAATACATCTGGACGAGGGGAGAGATGTTTTTTATTTATTTATTTAACTGTCATCCCTATAAACCAGTCAGATCTTGAGAAGGCCCATGGCAGTGTTTCTCAGCCGTGACAGCTTGAAGAGATGTGGACATGCTGGCTGGAGGAATTCTGGGAGTTGAAGTCTGCGCATCTTCCAAGCTGTGCCCAGGTGGAGAAACACTGTCTCAAGCTTGATTCTTCCTGAGTGATAAACACTTTGGTCACTTGGCAGTTCATTAAAAGCTTCACCAACCTTCCCAAAATAGTGTATTATCATCAATGGGAGCTGCAGCCACGCCAGCATTAAAGTTGGAGTTATAAAAGCACTCCAAACCCGGAAAAAAAAAAAAGAGATTACATTCTTCACACAGGCAGGTGGATTTATCCTGGGACTTGCAGACTTTCTAAGAAGCATTTTCCACTGAGAATTCACACCAACACCCGCACAACACCCAGACACCCACCCACACATCCCTGCCCCAAAGCAGAATTCCTCTAGTTTCTGAATCTGTTAAAGAGAGAGAGAGAGAGAGAGAGAGAGAGAGAGAGAGAGACTTCAGAATGGGGGGGGGAAACAGTTTTGAGAAGATTGTGTGGAGGGGGAAAGCTCAGCTGGCAACAACAGTGTGTCAGGCACCCTCTTTCTGTGTGAATGTGTCCCTTGTTTCTGAACCAAGTGTGTAAATAACCAATCCCTTGTGGAAAATCCCCACCGGAGGACTCAGAGAACGAAACTTACAGAAACTGGAGGATAATTATTGTGGATTTTTCACCCTTCCCTTTTCTTCCAAGCTGTCAGCAAATTAAGGACATAGGTGAGTGTGAGGGGTGTGTGCCGAGTGTGCCTCTGTGTGTGCGTTTGTGTGTGTGTGTGCAAATTCACTAAGCTGCAACTTTGCAGGCTTCTAGAACCTGTCTGTTTATCTGAAACATCTGTAAACAATCGTGGTTTTCTTTGCAAGCTTTTGAGGGCGGCAGTTGAGCTCTTATTGCCCCATCCCCACAACGCCATCCAAGGTACCACAAATAAAATATGAAAAGCATTGTTTCACTTTGCTTGGGTTTCGGTATCCTTCCTTTTTTTTTAAAAAAAAAAAGCTAAATCCCTGTTTGAAAACCCCGGAGCAACCAGAAGGAATCTGGTAGCACTTTCCCCAAATAACAGATTTTAAGCTTCAACTCTCTTCGACTCTTTTATTTTTTAATAAAATCCGTCCCTTGGAAAAAAAAGGGTGCTGCCAGACTCTCTCCTGATTTTTTTTTTTCTCCCATCAAGTAGCACGGCTTTCTTCCTACAACGTTGGATCAGCAAGAGATTGAAAAATACACGCTAAGTATTACCAATTCAGGTCCAGTTTCAAGTCTCTGTAACGGGGCCTCAGTGCCTTGGGAAGACAAATGTACCGATAAACTAGAATATTTGTAGTTCGGGGATCCTTGGCGTTCTCTGAGCTTGATTGTTTTCTTGCAAATATTTCATTACCCTGTTAGATAACATCATCAGTGCTAGAAGGGAGTGAGATTTGTAGAGTGGAGGAGAAAGGGAAGAGGACTGTGGGGTCCTGGGTGCTCTCTGAGCTTGGTGGCTTTCTTGCAGACGTTTCATTACCCAACTAGGTAACATTATCAGTACCAGAAAGGGGGTGGATTATGAAGAAAAGGGGAAGGAGGAGGATACTCACCACTTTATGTTGTCTACTCTTATAGCTTGTTTGTCTGAGTTAGCAATTCCTTGACTGGGGTATTCTTTGCTTCTTGCTACGTGGTCTAACGTTAACCTTGGTGTCCATAGGTCTGTTTCTCTTCCAGTAAAAGTCCTCCAGTTAAATTTCCCTCCGACCTTCTTATTAATTCAAATTGGCGGAAGAGTCCTTTGGGGCAAGGAGGCAGGTCCCAGGGTGAGCTCTCTGCTGTTTGCCCCAACTCTCGAGACAAATGCCTCAATTTATGTACTATTTCTTTTCTTTTCTCCCCTCCTACCTTCTCCTCTCACGTTTCCTGCGCAGGCTTTCGTCGACGGCTCGATTCGAGAACCTACACCCTGAAATCAGAATAAAGTATTGATCTCCCGTCCATGTAATGGGAATTGCGGCAGCTTTGTTAGGGAACAAAGGCCTGGCATATTTAAGTCTAAGGCAGCCGTCTTAGAAAACAGGTTCATTTCATTTAAGCACGCGCTCTGTGTAAAGGGAATTATAAATGTGCTCTCTCTCTCCCCCCCTCCAAAATACTAAAAAAACACTGACTTAGTTGCGGTTCATTCATGACAAGTTCTTGATATGCCACCGAGCGGTTATTTTTTTCCCCCCCCTTTCTTTCTTTTTCTTTTTCTTTTTTTCATAGTCTCAGAACATCTGATATTAGCGAATCCCAAGCCGGTTAATTAGGTTCAGAAAGAAATACATTTGCCTGTTGCCGTAATTCTGCTGCCACTGATGATACACGGACCACTCATTCTTATTAACGTTGCCTCTTTCTCTCCCTCGCCGTTGAACAGAGTAGATTGATTTTTAAATCGAGCAGAAGGACGGGGGTTTGTGAATACAGAAGGTTGGATCACGATGTGTGTGTGTGTGTGTGTGTGTGTTGTGGATGAATGGCCTTGTCTGTTTTTTCTTTAAAGGTGATAAACCTGGGATTGTTCCTCTGAACTTCATTGTTTACAGTAGGGGGTCACCAAACTCTTGGACCTCCAAAACTCATAATGTTAAATCCCGCAGACCAGAGACCCTGGGAAAAATCCCCCCCCAAAAGATCTGCAGGAAAATTCCCCACCCCAGTTTCCTACCGATCGATCGTCCTTTATTTGGGATCGCAGCTTCAGCTCCGTTCTCAGGAGGAGAGAGTGAGAGAGGCTGTTGGCTTCAGGCAGGGAAAGCAGCGGAAGTCTTTCTTTCTCTCCCCCAAACTCCGCCAGAAAATGAGTCTTTATGAGACTTGTTGCGCCTTGCAGGATCCCAAAGACTCATTTCTGGCGGAGTTTGGGGGAGGAAAAAGAAAGACTTTGGCTGCTTTCCTTGCATGCAGGCAAAAGCAGAAGAAGAAAGAAGCAGCCCGGTGGCCAGGCCAAACGCATTGGGTGAGTGGGGCAAATTACCCCCTCCACCCTTTCCCCCCTCCCCTCACCACCTCGTGTTGTTCGCAATGCAAGCAACGCAAGCCTTGTGTTCCCGCAGGCCATGTGGGCGGCGCAGCCTTGTGTTCCCACGCAGCCTGGATTAGTTGCTTTGGGCGTGCCATTTCTCTGCGGACCACCAAAATTTTCTCACGGACCATCGGTGGTCCCCGGCCCACCGGTTGGCAACCACCGGCTTACAGGATTGTGGCGGGATGCAAGAGAAGCGTTTGAATGCTTGAAAGAATCTAGAAGGTGGGGATTAAAGTGAGGTTTTAATGACTTCTGCATTCCCAAGTCTCCTATTACATAGTGAGGCAGCCTACTAGGCCGGCCCTGTCCCCCGAATGGAAAAGCCAGTGGATGTATCGTGGTTTGATTGCTGGAATAAATTCGATGTTATGTGGTCTTTGGACCACACCGGCAGGAGACGAAATTCAAGGCACTTGCAGAAATCACTTGCAAATACGTGGTTTTCTTATCCAGCGGGACCATCCTTGCGGATGTCTGATATTCTTGGCAGCAAATAAAGACATTGCCTGCACATTCTGAGTCCTCGATAGCCTTCTAAGCCAAGCATAATTGCTGTCAATATCACCCTGGTCACCGCCATTCTTATTAGCGGCTTTTCTTTCCAAGCGCTTCCGATAATTTTGGGCCTCTGGGCCTCTTTTCAGGCCACTCTTGACTTCGGGTGCCGCCGCCTCCCCACGAACCTGGCTGTTTCTGTTCCTCCCTTGGCCTGCATCCTGACATGAATAAAACATGGGTGGTAATTTGCAAGGGTGGAAGGGGCTTCTCGGCATTCCCTTTTGATGGCTTCGGGAGGCGCTTACAGGAATTCCTTCTGCTTGTGTAACGCCCCAGGGGGAATGGCCTTCCATGGAAACCCCTGGCCGTAACCAGAGCCGTCCGTTACCTGGCCTGAGCTCCATGAAGGATTGCCTACCCAGCTGCAAAATTAGAGATTGGGGGGAATTTCTGCCCTTCTTCCCCTCTGCTTCCCCTTGATACAGGTAATCCTCAACTACTTCTTCCTCCTCCTCCCTCCTCTTCCTCCCCCTCCTCTTCCTTCACTACCTTCTCCTCCTGTTCTTCCTCCTTCTCCTCTTCCTCCTCCTTTTCCTCTTCCTCTTCCTTCTCTTCCTCCTCTGGCCCTCCTCTTCCTTCTTCTCCGTCTCTTCCTCCTCTTCCTTCTCCTCTTCCTCTTCCCCCCCCTCCTCTTCCCCTCCCCCTCCTCTTCCTCCTACTCCTCTTTCTCTTCTTTTTCTTCCTCCTCATTTTTTCTCCTCCTCCTCCTCTTAGCCACTGTCTATCCTCTTCCACACGTTTCCAGAAGATACAGGTAATCCTTGACTTGGCGACCACAATTGAGCCCAGCATTTCTGTCATTAAGTGAGATATTTGCTAGGAGAGTTTGGCCTCATTTTATGACTTTTCTTGCCACTGCCGTTAAGTGAATCTCTGCAGTCGATAACGCAGTAACCCGGTTGTGAAGTGAATCCGGATTCCTCCCCCTCGACTTGGCTTGTCAGAAGATCACCAAAGCGGATCACGTGACTGCCGTCATCCTAAATGTGAGCCAGTTGACAAGCGCTTCAGTGTCAACCTCTTGATCACGGGGATATTGCAACGGTCGTAAGTGTGAAAACACCAAGGGGTCCTTGGGGATTTTCTTGCAGGTGTGTCATGGCCCAAATTAGGTAACATCAGTACCCAGAAGTGAAAACTGACGATGTTACCTAGATGGGTCATGAAACGTCTGCAAGAAAGCAACCCTGTGCAGACAGCACCAAGGACCCCACAGTCGTCATAGTTCCCCCCTCCCTCCTCCTCCCCCCTCCCAAACCCCTCTCTCCTCCAGCCTTGATGACGTTACCTAGTTTGGCCCACAAGATGCCTGCAAGAAAACAAGGATCCCCCACCCACCCCCAACCTCCCTTGTAAAAGGTCTTATTGATTGTTTCCCGACGACGAAACAACTTCACCTCGAAAACATAAACAAGTGCCAGCACTTCGCAGGGACGGTGGCGACAGCACCAACAACACAGCAACATGCTGATTCCGTCGGCTTTTGTGTTTTGAAAGCGACTTAACAACAAGCCACATGGTCGAAAGCGGGGAAAGGAAGAGAAGAAGCCAGCGGAACAGCAAGGCAGGGGACACCGGGGCTGTGCGTCCTGCAGTCAGGCCGGCCTCCTGATGATAAATGCCCACCGACTGCTCCCCAGGCCCTCCGCGCTCCTACCAGCGGGAACAGATGGTGCTCAGCTCCCACGAGGGCCTTCTCCTTGTTTCGTTGCTCCCTTTGAACCTTGGCTGCTTTCCCGCTCCAAACCAGGCCTTCCTCGGGGAGGCTTCAAAAGGATAAGCCGGTTTGAAAAGGGGCTTGGGAAATGAAATAGCGGTGAATCCCGAGGCCTGGGGGAAAAGAAGAAAGAACGTCTGGACTACCTTCAGCAGGCCCTGCGAGGAGAAAAGACGAAGCGATGGGTAACGGCTTCAAAGCAAGGCGGCGCGAAACCTGGAGGGGCTCTAAGGAGGCTGGCATTTGGGCAGCTAGTTCCTTTCCACCAGGTGGGACCCGTCACCTTCTCAGCCCCCCGTATCGTTCGTCTGTCGAAGCGGCAGAGAATACAGGCAGGCCACCGTTGAGCCCAGGATTCCCGTTGCTAAGCGAGGCGGGTGAGTTTTGCGCCCGCTTTGCGACCCTTCCTTGCCACGCTTGTTAAAGCGAAGCACTGCAGCGGTTAAAAGTTTGAGTCACACCGTTGTTCAGCTGGCTTCCCCATCGGCTTGTCAGGAGGTCGCAGAAGCGGATCAGGTGACTCCCCAGGGACAACCATCCTAAATGCCAGCAAGCGCCTGAATGTGGATCGCGTGATGATGTGGGGATGCAGCCAGTGTGGAAACCTGATCATAAGTTGCTTTTTTTTCAGCGACGTCCGCAGGTAGGTATTCAGCAGGTTCTGAACGGTTCTGGAGAACCAGTAGCGGAACTTTTGAGTAGTTCAGAGAACTGGCCAATACCACCTCTGACTGGCCCCGCCCCCATCTATTCTCCGCCTCCTGAGTCCCAGCTGATTGGCTGGGTCTTCTTTGGTTGCCCTGCCCAGGAGAACGGAGCTGAAAAGCAGGTTAAGGGGGTGGGGAGGGAAGGGGGATTTTGCAGTCACCTTCCCCTGCCACGCCCACCAAGCCACGCCCACCAGGCCACGCCATGCCTACTAAAACCACGCCGCGCCCACCAAGCTACCCCTCGCCCACCCAGCCACACCCACGGAACCGGTAGTACAAATCTTTGAATCCCACCACTGGCGCCGTCGTCGCTTTGAGCGGTCACTAAATGAACCCTTGCAAGTCGAGGACTGCCTGTATGTGTGAGGGTTGCGGGGTTGCCAGGAGGGACGGGAGGAACATAGGATGGCAGGGGCGCCCACTCAGCGCCGGTCTTTGCGGGAGGAAAATCGGGGTTAATGATGGGAGAATCGCAGCCTTTTCCTACAGGCCATGAAGGGTTTCACAGAGGGACTCAGCCGCATTGATTGAAACCTTTAAAGCCCCAGTTTGGCTGCATTGGCAATTTTTGGTGGTTAATCTTAATTTAAAAACACAGCAGCACTTAAGGTCATTCAGCTTCCTCCCTTTGTATTGCTGTATCGATCATTTTCTTCCCCACAACCCTGGCAGTGCTGAACGTGGCATTTTGAAGTTAACCAAGCAAAGCTGTGTGAATCCAAAAAAAAACCCCTCACCCAAACCTGGCATTACAAAATGTTATTCCCGGTTCTCTGGAGTGGATTCCTGCCCAGCGGACTCTGTAACGCTCAGTTAAGAGGACGTAGCAACAGCACTTAAACCAAGAGAGTCTTCAAACTTGGCAAGTTGAAGACGTGTGGACTTCAACTCCCAGAGGTCGTGAGCTAACATGGTTAAAGTAGGAATTGTGGGAGTTGAAGTCTTAAAGCTGTCAGGTTTGAAGATCCTTGTATGTAAACTTCTATACTGCTTCGCCGTGCTTCCCAGCCCTCTCTAAGCAGTTTGCAGAGTCAGCCTATTTCCCCCCAACAATTTTGGGTCCTCGTTTTACCCACCTCAGAAGGATGGGAGGCTGAGCCAACCTTGAGTCAGTTGGTCAGGATCAAACTGCTGGCAGTGGGCAGAGTTATCCTGCAATACTGCATTCTAACCACTGGGAGGGAAGAAGGAAGGAAGCAACAGCACTTATATACTGCTTTATAGTGCTTTCCAGCCCTCCCTAAGCGGTGTACAGAGTCAGCCTCTTGCCCCCAACAATCTGGGTCCTCATTTGACCCACCTCGGAAGGACAGAAGGCTGAGTTCAACCTTGAGCCTGGTGAGATTTGAACTGCCAAATTGCAGGCAGCCGGCAGGCAGCAGAAGTAGCCTGCAAAACCACATTCTAACCACTGCCCCAGCACCATCCATGCATGCATGCATTCACTCCTATCTATCATAGCATCTCTGTCTGTGTGTGTTTGTGTGTGTGTGTGTGTCTGCAATACTGCATTCTAACCACTGCCCGACCACAGGACGGTGGTCCTAGCAGGTGTCGGGTAGCAGGCAAAGCTTTCAGGTTGGTGTCGTGTTAGGAGATTTGGAGCAAAATGCACAACGTTGGCAAGGGGAGTCCAAAGGTGAGACTTGTATTCTTTGATTCCGTCCATTAAGGAGAAGATGATTTGGTAAATTTATCAGCAGTGACCTCTCTCTCTCTCCCTCTCTCTCGTCCCTTTGGTGAGGTGGTCCTAAGAGAGTGCCCCTCTTCTGTGCACCAGTAGGCCCATGCTGTGCGGTTTTGCACCAGCCTTTCCTGTCTGACTTTAATGCTGGTTATTGTGCGTGGCCACCAGAGGTCCCAGTTCCGCTGATCGGATGCCAGAGCCCAGCAAGATGTCTCTCTCCTCGATGTAAAATGCGACGCTCTGAATTTTCCGGTTAAGGCTGGCATGTGGTTGAGAGCAAGTACGTAGGATCAGAAAGAAAAGAGAAGAGAACCCATTTCCCAGATGGTGCAACTAATTAGCATTTGGGGTCTAGTTTAAAAAAAAAAAGAAGGAGGAGGAGTTTGGCCTTTTTTTAAAGTGAGGATTTTGGTCAACGGTGCTCTATCTCTATCTATCTATCTATCTATCTATCTATCTATCTATCTATCTATCTATCTATCTATCTATCTATCTATCTATCTATCTATCATCTATCTATCTATCTATCTATCTATCTATCTATCTATCTATCTATCTATCTATCTATCTATCTATCTATCTATCTATCTATCTATCTATCTATCTATCTATCTATCTATCTATCTATCTATCTATCTATCATCTATTTGAAAGATTTATATGGCTGCTTACCTGAAGCTATTCTGGGCACTGTGCTTATAATAGCTTCAGCCAGAGGTTTTATTATGTCGTATATCCTTCAGGACGGATGAGGGCTGAAATTGAAGCACCTTTGGAAGGCATCTGAAATATCTATCCCCACAACCTGAATAATAGCTTAAAAAAAACACAAAAAAACCCTACTTGAAGAGCGCTAATGGCTGTCAGAATAAGTCAAGCTTCATTCCAGACACGGAAAACCGATATCGTCCCACGTGGAATCGGTTTATGGTTTCGGTTTGGCTCTTTTTTCTCTTCTGCCCCCACTTGGAAGCTTTTTGTAATTGATATTTTTCATTTGACGGTTGTAGGAGGGGAGGCTCTTTCCATCTGGGACGTCCCTGTAGCTGTGGCAACTGGTAAGCGGTCTGTTTTTATTTAAAAGCAGCTTTGCTTAAGTTGCCAAAGGCTGTGGATCAGGTGAAACTCATTTATTAAGGCTGGTAGTCGATATAGGTAGTCCTTGACTTACAGTGGTTTCTTGAGCGACCGTTCAAGGTTGCGACGGAGCTGTAAAAAAAAGTGACTTACGACCGTTTTTCACACGACCGCTGCAGCCTCTCCATGGTCGTCACATGATCAGAATTCAAATGCTTGGCAACTGGTTCCTATTTATGACGGCTGCCATATCCCGGGGTCACGGGACCAACTTTTGCAAACATCTGACACACAAACGCAACCTGGGGAAGGCAGATTTACGATTGCGCTTCTAACTCGACACCTGCAGTGATTCACTTAACAACTGTGGCAAGAAAGGTCGTAAAAATGGGGGCAAACCTTGCCTAACAAACATCTCACTTAACGACATAAATCTGGGGCTCCATTGTGGTTGTAAGTTAGGGACTATTTGTGTCCCTGACTTCAGGTGGATTGATGTAAGAAGGAGCTGCAGGAAAAGGATTTCTCAATCTCAACAACTCTTAAGATGGGTGGACTTCAACTCCCAGAATTCCCCAGCCAGTTCAGAATAGAATAGGAATAGGAATAGGAATAGGAATAGGAATAGGAATAGGAATAAGAATAGGATAGAATAGAATAGAATAGAATAGAATAGAATAGAATAGAATAGAATAGAATAGAATTCTTTATTGGCCAAGTGTGATTGGACACACAAGGAATTGGTCTTCGGTGCAAATGCTCTCAGTGTACATAAAAGAAAAAATACATTCGTCAAGAATCATAAGGTACAACACTTAGTGATAGTCATAGGGTACAATAAGCAATCACATCAGCTTAGCTTAGCTGGCTGGGGAATTCTGGGTGTTGAAGTCCATCCACTTGAGAGTTGTTGAGATAGTGAGACACTGCTCTAGAAGGGCGCTAGAAAACAAAACACAAGGAAACTCCCCTCAAATGCAAACTGGCTTGTGCCTTTGGCACTTCAGGGTGGTGGAAATTTGATGTATGTGGAGCCACAAAGATTGCCCAGCATAGCAAAAGTTGCAGAAGACTTAGGAAGGTTTGGCTTGGTGGATGGTCTCAAGCAATCCATCTTCATGACTGAACTCTGGAAGAACTCAGGTGTTGTTATTTTTTTTTTTTTTTTGGAGGTGTGGGGAGAATTGTTGCAGGTCTGAAAGTAAAGCTTTGTAATTCTTTTTTTTTTCCTTTTCTTTCTGGCTGAATTCACTTCTAACCCCGAAAGACCTAGCTCATGTGTAGAAGCTGCCCTCCAAATGTCTTGTTTTCGTAGTGGGTTCTGTATGATAGTCTTTTCCTTTTAGATAGATAGTAAATATTGTGCCTTCGGTATAGTGTGAACCTGTGTCACTTGTGCTCTTGAGGGTAAAGGCCCAGCAAACCCCCCCCCCCCCCCCAGCTAAGAATGAAAATTGTGATGCTGGCCGAGCCTTACGGAAGAAAAATACACTGCTTTTTCTAAACGCAGCAGTCATATTTTAAGATGAATGTCTTTTGTTCTCAGTCCTGTTTCTACAAGATTGCTTTATTTAGACTTTTGTCCTTGGGTAATATATAATATCAACTGCCAAGTCAGGACCAGCACAAATCTGTTTGCAGGGCTCAGAGTCTTTAATCATTTCTTCAAGGCTGTTGGTCTTGGGTGGGTCGCTAAGTTAACCATGAAGTGGCTTGTAGCTATCAAGGAGTTGTGCTCTGGGATTACTTAAAGGAAACAACTGATAGGAGATAATATTTGTAGATCAGGGTTGAACCGTGGAGTCCTTGGTGGGATCTGGTAGGTTTTCTTCCGTTTCATTACTCAAGTTGGTAACATCATCAGTGATACAAGGGGGTTGTGGAAGAGGAGGCCTGTGGGGTCCTTAAGTGCTGCCTGAGCTTGGTGTTTTTTTTCCAGATGTTTCATCATAAAACTAGATAGCATCATCAGTGCATCAGCACTGATGTTGTTCCCTAGTTTGGTAATGAAACATCTGCAGAAAACCACCAAATTCAGAAAGCACTAAGGACCTTTTGAACGAAACTTTGGTTCTGGGGAGTGTTATTTGGGGAATGCTAATTGCTTGTAGTTAGTGGGTGCATATATGAAATCTTTTCCTCTTGGCCTTTTATCCTCTCATTCTGGATTCTGGGAGGCTTTCCGAGTGTGCCCCAAGTTCTGAAGGTTGGACAGTAGGTATTTCCCCTTCGCAGGTGAGCGCCTTAGATGTCCTTAGGATCAGAAGTGGATGCCCAACTCTCCACAGGGGCACAGAATCTTCTTGACCTTGGTTGCTGCAGTTTGCAGCTGCTTTCATCGAGGATATCTATAAATTTTGTAGTAGTGGCTTAAAATAGCTTGAGCCAGGATCTCCCGACTAGCTTCTTCAAATCAATGCCAGAACGAAGCTCCTGAGATCAGAATTGCATAATTGTTTTGCTCCTTGGAGTCTCTTGTTCCTGGGACCGAAGCAGAGATCTTGTGGACCACAGAGATGGGGCTCTGGTGATGGGCCCAGATCTGTCATGATCCTGACGGACCATCTCTTAAGTGATTGCGGGCTGTAATTGCCACACATCTGGAAACTGGGGTCTTTGGCTTCATCTGGGTTTTTTTTTTTAAAACGAATCATCTTAAACCAGAAGGTGGCAGCTTGGTCTTGGCTTCATCTTCACCTCTCGGAATTTCCCCAGCCAGCTGGGACCATCGACAAGAATTTGAGGAATTGAATTCAACCTTTCGGAAGGATGTGGAGTGACAAGGAGGATAATGCTCACTTGTTAGTGGTGGGATTCAAAAAATTTTTTTTACTACCAGTTCTGTGGGCGTGGCTTGGTGGGTGAGGCTTTGTGGGTGTGGCAGGGGGGGAAGGATACTGCAAAATCCCATTCCCTCCCCACCCCACTAACCTGCTTTCCAGCTCCGTTCTCCTGCGCAGGGCAACCAAAGAGAAGAGATGGGGGCAGGGACAGTCAGAGATGGGATTTGCCGGTTCTCCGAAGGACTCAACATTTCTGCTACTGGTTCTCCAGAACCAGTCAGAACCTGCTGAAGACCACCTCTGACACTTGTCCTTCACCCCCTAATTTGGAAACAGCTTTATAGATGAGCTGTTCATCTCCAAGTGACCCACCTTAAGATGCTTCCAAAACCCTCGATGCTCACGGAAGGAAGGATCCAGACTTGTTCTAGTCTGAGCTCTTTTTCTCACGTTCAAGCGATTTCCCCCGTAACATCACAACTACGTGTATTCATGCCTTCATGTTTACAATCCATTTCCTTCCCTTTATATTCATTCAAAAATAGGCTTTTAAAAAACATCAACAATCGTTTTAAAGACTGGCCTTTGGAACGATCGTTCTAACCTGAGGGAAGATGAGAAGTGCTCTCAGCCGGATCTTGAAGTGGGTGACCCTTCCTTCTAGACCATGAAGTAATAAAACCTTTTGATTCGCAGTGGACTTTGGCGGCTTCACGTCTTCTAAATTTGATGGGCATCAAAGCTTCATTTAAAATGGGTGTGAATACGTTTAGAGGGACTTCCAGACTTTCATCAAAGGGATCTATTTTTTTTTTGCTAAGCTTCCTCTCCATTGGCGGGCAGGCTGTACGTATGCCAAGTAAAAACGATGCTAATTCAGAGCTGGAAAAAGATCTGTTTCTAATTCTGCATCCTTTTGAAAGTTTCGTAGCCTTTTCTTGACAAGGCCAACAAGAGCAACAGCTATATATGGTTCTGCGGGGAGTGAATTACTTCTGTTGTTCTCCTCGCTAAAAGCTTTTTAGCATCAGCACATGGGGATTTCTGGGGAAGAAATGGCCATGTAAGACCACGCCATTAAAAGTTGAGCCAGAATGCTGAACCTGTGAGTAGACCATCGCTTCGTAAATCCTCTCCGGACAAGGTGAGTTTCCTTCAGTTCTTAGCCAAAGGAGTTTTAAATACAAGTTTAATTTAAAAAAAAATATTTTTTTTGGAATAAACAGCACAAGAGCAATTAGACGTTTGATTTTGGAAAGTTACATGTGGACTAAAGGATTTGAAATAAGACTTTGGAATTCATTATAGGAGTTCTTCCCAGGGGAAAATGCTTTTGTTTTGAATTATTTAAAAAAAAAAACAACCCCAACATGGTGGGATTTTGAAGCTTGGACGCTAGAGGGAACCAGAAGGAAACGAAGAGTACAATTAAAAGAGAAGAACACTTAAATTTGATTTACAGATGCAGAATGGAGCAAAATATCATATGCTGAAGGCACCAAAGAATAATTTGAAGAACAACGCAGTGAGCTAAAGCTATGGAGAAGTTGCAGAAAGGTCTGTCGTGTTCCACAGCAATTGGGACACAAATGCTGAGGACAACCGAGAAAGCTGATATATATCCCTTTCCCTCATTTCCCAGAGAAAGGTCTTGCTTGTTGACTCGAGACCAAGTTTGTGGCTCGGAAGAGCAACATTTGAGGGTGCTTAACACATCCACCCACCGTGTTTCTCTTCTAGATTTTTATTGTCTCTTATCTTTTTCCTCTCACACCCCCTTCCCTCCCTCTTAATTCACGATGGAAAAGAAGATATTTAATTGCTGGAGCTGTTTGCATGGTACATGTCCCATTATGTTCTGCATAATTAGATTTTTTTTTTTCTCCCGGTGTTTCTCCGGCTAATGTAATTCTTTCGTTCTCTCCCCGCACCCCGCATGTTGACAGGAGCGTTTACACTTCCTAAAAATTCAGAAACTTGTATACATTGCGTACAAATAAGATCTTCTTATGAAAGGGATGCGGGGGGAAGACGACAAGATGTGTGTTTCAGATTGCAGCCCCTGGCGTTGTACCACTGAATCCGGAATTTTACGGAGTTTTTATCAGAAAGCCGCCAAGTTCTGTTCGTCTTGTGACAGTTGATCAGATCAGCTGATGGTAGAGTGACTGAAAGGGGGAGAAATGCAGGGATATAAAAATAAGCCAGTCGGGTGGAATAAAAGATTCAAATGTACCAGAGACAGAAACCAGGGGTGGGATTCTAACCGTTTCGGACTGGTTCTGTAGAACCGGTTGTTAAGGTTCTGTGCAGTTCAGAAAACCAGCAAATCATGACCCTGGCTGGCTCCGCCCCTCTCTGCCCGCCCCTCCCCACCCAGTCAGTCCTTATCGCGCATGTGCAAGCTCGGGACTCAAGACAACCTACAAAGTTACCCCTTCGTGGGAGTCTTGACAGCCAATCGGGATACAATCTCTTGCCACAGGAACAGGAAGCAACCTGCGTGCTCCATTTTGCGCAGGGCCTCAACGTGGCCCTGTCCGCCATTAAACCATCCTTCCAAGCAGCCACCACGTTTCCAGGGTCTTTCTTCCCCCTTGGAACTGAACCCAGGTGGACATTTCTTCCCACACTTGTAAAGTTTGCGTTTAAGGAGGCTTACAAGGGCAAGAGCCTCTCTGGAGCACTCGAGTATTTCTTCCAACAGTCTGTAGAGCAAGCCCCCCTCAAACCCGGGTTTGTGGACTAGCAACAGGCCGCGGCATGCCCGAAACCGGGCCGTGGAAACAAGCGAAGCCCCATCTGCGGGATGCAGGCAAACACGTCGCCTTTGGTCTGCGTAAAAACCTCTTCCCGTGGAACCGGTCCCTGGTGTCCAAATTTGGTGGGGGTTCCTGCCATAGAGCATAGAGAGGCGGATTCAGAAGCGAGGCCCAGCAGCTCTGGAGGGAACGGGAGGTCCAGTCCCCCCTCCCCACACCCTCCAGCACCCCCCACACCCCCAAAACCAATATTCCTTGTCCCAGGTGCTTCCTTGCCTCCTGCTCTGGAAATATTCCTCCCGTCCTCCCGCCTCCCTTCTCCAAAGCACGTGTCCCCTTTGTTTTTCCTTCGGTTTTTAATTCACGGCAAAGTCTCCCTTTACCTGCCCTTCGTCATAAAAACAGGTGGCTGTTTGTTCTGTGCTAAATGCCCTGTTTGAGACTTTGATGTATTTCGGCTTGGGCTGTGCAATCGGGGGGGCCTTTCATCTTGGGGGAAATGTTATCTTTGGAAAGCTTTGAAACGTGCCGGCTTTTCTGTATCTTTCCCCCAGATGGCGGATTTGTTTCAGAGCCCGATTAAGCATTGAGATCTCCAGGATTTCTTTCCAGATCTAATGATTTGAGGGTTTCTTTTCTTCCCACCCCCACCCCGCTTGTTGGGTACCAAACTAAGTTATCACCCTGGTGGGTTTTTAGGGAATCAAAAACAATTCCTTTATCCCAGCCTCACCTCGTCCTCGGTTCCCGATGCTTAATTTTGCCTCCCTTTGAACATCTGGTTGTAAAGATGCTTCCTCTTGCAGATAAGAGGAACTGCCAGGCAAAAAAACAACAACAACAACAAAAAAACCCATTGAATTGTTTCCACTCCAGTTGGCAGTAATTCTGGGAGAGAGAGACCTGCTGCAGAGCGAGGTTGCCGGCTGTTTTCCAAGGTCTTTTTTTAATTTCAGCGGCGGGATTTGAACAAAAGGCAAAACAAAAAACAAAAAAAAACAAACTACGGGCAAGCGAATTGGACGGGCTTTACCTGAGCCTCTATATCAGGAATTCAGGAAGGAGGGCTGATTGTCAATGTGTAAATACAGATTTTGGGGTAGGTTGTAGGGGCTGTTTGCTTTCCAGAGGCTTCTTCCTCCGTCCCTCCCTTTAAAAAAAACGCTAGAAAAAAGTGGCGGCTCCTGTGCTGATAATTGTGCGTGCGCTTGCAACGCATGCAGGTCCCTCCCACGCCGCATGAGCATGCGCCCCCCCACACGCCCTGCATCTCTGCCTGTGCACGCCCCACAGGCCACATGTCTCTGCACATGGGCACACAACCACCATGCAACTCTGCATGCGTGAGCGACCCCCACTCACACCACAAGCCTCTGCGCATGCGTCTCCCGCCCCCGTGCATGCGCTCCAGATACCCGACAATCAGCTGTTGGGTGGGCGGCATGCACGCATGTTGGGCACGGTCTCGCATACCGGCAGTAACGGCTGTTCATGCCACTTCCGGCATGCATGCCATAGGTTCGTCTTCACGGCTCTAGAAAATGAATTAATAATAATAATAATAATAATAATAATAATAATAATAATAATAATCCTGTTGACATCTGCTGCTGCTCTTCGGGTGCCTGGAGAATGAATAGCAGCCCCAAACCTGGTGTTTTCTTCCAAAGGTAGAAGTTTAAGCGTCCATTCTGTGCCTCGAAGTCAGGCAGGTAAATCACAAAAGGGGCCACTTCATATTTCGTCAATAAAATTGCATCTCTTTCTCTCCCCTCCTCCTCCTCCTTCCACGGCTGGAATTAATTTGCCTAAACTGGGAGTCGGCAACCTGTGGCTCCAGAGCCCCATGCGGCTCTTTGGGCCCTCTGCTGCAGCCCCCTGTCGCGGCAGGAGCCTTGATGCGGGAGCGACACGCCCCCTGGACTTGCCTTTGCGCAGCCTAAACAAAATGAAGACTTCTCCAAAGTGTCAGAACTGCTGGGTTTTTTCTTCAGCCATACTTTAACATGTTTTAGTGACAGGAAACGAATAAACTGAAAGATCACGGATTTTGCCCCTCCCTCCCTTCC
The DNA here is from genome assembly GCF_049901715.1 of Pseudonaja textilis. NCBI lineage: Eukaryota > Metazoa > Chordata > Lepidosauria > Squamata > Elapidae > Pseudonaja > Pseudonaja textilis. Next base: position 4,641,917 of record NC_142007.1, on the reverse strand, counting down.
TTCCTTCCTTCCTTCCTTCCTTCCTTCCTTCCTTCCTTCCTTCCTTCCTTCCTTCCTTCCTCCATCCCTTCACCACCACCCCTTTTTCCCCCCCGCCAGACCCTTCATTCTGAAAAGGGTTTTGAAGGAAACCTTTCCTGGGGAGCTGTTTTGGACCACTTTTCAAGACTTATTTGCAGAAGTATTGCCAGCTACGTTACTCCCGAGAGCAGGCAAGGCAAGCTTGATCCAAACCGATGTGGTTTTATTTTATTTCAAAATATGCCATACCAAGGCTTTGCCTTAGCACTACCTTCTGCAGAGAACTGTTATTATCGTAAATGGGCTAAATTGGGTTTGACTGCAGACGCTCAGCTTCCCTTTCCTGCATCTTAAATTGCCTCTGTGTTTGTTTGTGTGTGTGTGTGTGTGTGTGTGAGAGAGAGAGAGAGGGGGGGGGTGGCGGAGGGAAGGCTCTCTTAGATGCTCTGTGGAGCCCCCTGCTGGCTGCCTGAATGTATGGCTCCTTGTACCCAGTGTGAAGTCTGTACTGCGTGGAAAAAAAGGATTTCATTGTGTAGCCTTCTGAAACAAGCCCTTCAAACAGCTGGGATGAATCCATAAGGGACATGTCATGCCCTTGGTAGAGTCGGACTCCGAAGGAGAAGGAACTGCCATGCAGGGAGGAACGGAGAAGGCAACAACTTGGCTTACGAGAGAGGAAGCGGCCATGATCCCCCTCATTGGTTGCAGCTGAGGAGAATAGTATATAAGAGAGACCGTTAAAGCACAGCATTGCCAGAAGCAAAGCGTGTGATATATCGGGCTGAAAGTTACCTTGGCTGGCATCCTTCCAACAGACTGTGCCCTGTTATCTCCTTGAAGTTGGTAATTACTTCTCCTGGTCCTTTGTGGAAATTCCTTCATTGTAGTTTGTTTTGGTTTTTTTATTTCACCTCTATCTGCTCATTAAGTTAGGACTGTAATTGCTTTCTTTTGAAGACTATTTTTGAGTACGTTTTATCTCCAATTGTGAATGATTGAACAGTGGGGCCAAGTTGAAGGCATTAAAGGACATTTATTTACGTTTTGGATTTTATTATGTTGGTGTTACACCACCGGGTCATCACAGGACATGACACAATAATGGCACCAAAATAGGAAAGGCAGGCTGTATAGATTAAAAGATCCCATTTGCTACTCAAATACATGAAGGCACAGCAACTTACGACCACAACTGAGCCCGAAATATTCTCCATTTGTTCAGTTGAGCTTCGTCCCCTGTTTTACGGCTTTTCCCGCCACCGTCCTTAAGCAAATCATGGCAGTTGATAGGTTAGCAACCCAGCTGTTAAGTGAATTGGCTCCCCCACTGATTTTGCTCGTCCGGAGATCACAGAAGGGGACATTGCATTCGTCCTAAGTATGAACCAGGCTGCCAAGTGTGTGAATTTTGATCATGGGATGCCGCTGTAGTTGAGGAGTGTGTAAAATGGTCCTAAGCTGCTGTTTTCAGTGCCGTTGTAACTTTGAACGGCCACTAAATGAACTGTTGTAAGTCGAAGTCTTCCTGTACATGGTTTGATTGGTCCGTTTTTGTCGAGTGTCCCAGTTGCTCACAATAGCCAGAAAATGCAATAAAATCCCACAAGGAACATTGCTTAAAGATCACAAACAGTTGCCCACAAATCCCACTGTGCGTTCAAAGGAAAGAGAACAAGTTTTGTTTAGTGACCAAAGTGGCGATGTCACTGGGAAAGGCGACTCACGACCATTTTGTACACTTAACAACCTTCACAGCATCTCTCATGGTCGCGGGATCAAAATCCAGACGCTTGGCAGCTGACTTATATTTATGATGGTTCCAACACCTGGGGGGGCTCCCGTGACCCCCTTTTGCGACCTCCCGGCTAGCAGAGTCCATGGGGGAAGCCCGTTTCATTTAACAACCGTGCTACTACTGATTTACCGACTGCAGCGATTCCCTTAGCAAGAACTGTTGCAAAATGGGGGGAAAACACATTTAACAAAGGTCTCGCTTAGCGACAGTAATTCTGGGCTCCATTGTGGTCGTAACCAATGAGGTTCCCTAGTTGGGCAATGAAACGTCTGCAAGAAAACCACCAAGCTCAGAGAGCATCCAGGACCCCATAGTCTTCCTCCTCCTCTTCCTCTCTGCAAACCTCACTCCCTTCTAGCACTGATGTTGTTACCTTCGTGGGTAATGAGATGTCTGCAAGAAAAAAATACTAAGCTCAGAGAGCACCGAGCACCCCACAGCTACTCTCCTCCTCCTAGCACTGATGACGTTACCAAGTTGTGTAATGAAACGTCTGCAAGAAAACCACCGAGCTCAGAGAGCACAGTCACCCTCCTCCTTCTAGCACTGATGACGTTACCTAGTTTGCTAATGAAACGTCTGCCAAGAAAGGCACCAAGCGCAGAGAGCACTAAGGAGCTCACAGTCACCCTCCTCCTCGTAGCACTGATGACATTACCTAGTTGGGGAATGAAACGTCCGCAAGAAAGAGAGAGTACCAAGGATCCCTCAGGCCTGTTTTCGTGAAATTGGACTGACCCTCTGTTTCCTTGGTGGACATTTAGCCTGCTCCTGATAATTCCTCCCCCCTCCAAACACCGAGGTCCAGATTCAAACTCAGGGTGTCATTTTCTCCAGCCGTGACTTTTTGAAGCGCTTAGCTCCCATCTGTGAATTTCCACCGTCTTCAGCTGCCTCTTCCCACCACTGCAACTGCTAAGCCGTTTTTGCGGTTCTGGGCTGTTAAACTTTCTTTTTTCATCATTTATATGGCAGGCTTCCTGTTTTTAAAGGTTATCTTGGCTCTCTTGTGGGAAAGACGAATATAGCTATGCTTACTTCCTTTGGTTATTGTCATTTTTTAAAGAAAAGGAAAGGTTTTTTTTTTTTTAAAAAAAAAAAACACCTTTTGATTGTAAAAGTGATTGGCGCACTAAAAATACGGCAATTCCTCTCATTCCCATTCCAGCCCTTCAATCTTGTAAAAATTCATAGCCGAATTTTCTTCATTAAGAATATTTGCTTTGCTAATCCTCAGTATTTTAGGCAGCTTCTTATCTCCTTTTCCAAATTCCATGCTTGGGGGGCGGGGGAAAATCTGTCGTGTTCCGGAGAGACTGTAATGGAAGCATTTGGTAATAATTTCTGCTGGCTGGGTTTTTCTTTTTTTAAATTGTTATTATTATTGGTGAGTGAGAGAAGAAGCATGCTTCGCATTACAGTTCTTTAAACAAACCACAGGCGGTTGATACAGGGGTATCGTATTTTCCATTCACAAGAATGTCGCTTAAGCTTAAAAACGGAAGAGGTTAATGTAGGGTTTTTGTTTTGTTTTGTTGTGGTTAAATTTGGATTGATTTAGAATGCGGAAAAGGGGAAATCGTTTGTAGTCCTGTAGCCCTTTGTTTTCGGCTCTATTTTTAATGTACATTAAAAAAAACATCCACAAGGATGTGTTTGTCTGCCGGTGTATCGATTTTGGCCAGCCAATGGGTTGAACCAAGGAACAATTCATACTTTCAACAGTCAGCCCTTTATTTTGGTTAACGAGAAAGTAAACAAAATAAAGTGCCAGTTCAAAGAAAGTAAGAACAACTTGGTGTTTCATCTCAGCGGTTTAAACAAACATTAGTAGTTTTGTCTTGGAAAAAAGGCTTCTTACAGACACACGTTAGGTTTTTATTATTCTGTTTTTGCAAACTTAGGACCAGGATAATTCTGTGTGAAAGCAACAATGCCGTTCTTGAATTCAGTTGTTCGACCCTTCCACTTCTTGTTTTCAGAAGTTTACATTGGCAATAATGCTATCTTTTTTGGTAGATGCTAGCATTCCCCAACCTGATTTCCACCTTGTCCCTAAATTCTCAGAATAGATGGTTGTGGTTGTAGGGAATTCTGGGAGTTGGAGTTCTAGATCACCTAGAAAAATGTTAAAATGGGGGAGAGAATTGCCTTACAGGGTGGGTATGTGTTTGTGTTTACATCTGAATTGCACTGGGGAGTTGCATTCTTCAAGTTGCTTTTGTTTATATGTTGGGTGAGGTCATTTGTCCTCAGATTATATCAAAAATACAGATAAGAATTGTTGGATGAAAGAAAGCGGTTTGTTATCTGAATAATATATTGCGCAACAAGGCAAAACACAACATTAAATTTGTATGCGTGTGGCTAAAGATATACATAGATATACAAATACATACGTGCATACGTACATACATACATACGTGTGTGTGTGTGTGTGAATATGTGACTATGTTTATGTATAGCATTCATTTAAAAGAGGACATTTTCATAAATACTAATAATCTCAAGAGTAGTGTAAAATAATAATTATGACAGGCTGCCAGTAATGCCGCAAGAGATGGACCCGTAAAGGATTGTAGTGTAGGTCATACATGACTCATAGGTTATAGGAATGTGGATATTTGCAGCATGACTTTTGATATAAAACAAAAAAATCTTAAGCCACGTTAAGGAAAAACGTCTCTGTAAATTACCTTTTCTGTTTTATCTCCTGCGATTGGGGAAATGTAAAGCTAGATTCCATACCCGCTTAAACGTCTGATGGATGGAATATCTTGCTGTGCCTTTTTCCATGAATAACCTAGAAGTGGTTAGCTATAATTCGATGGGTGGCTGCCAGTTACTCTTGACCTGATATTTCTGTATATAAGTTATTAGATAGTGGCAATAGAGCCAACCTATGGCTTTGTTTGAATAATCCTGATCTATATATCTATATCTATGAATAATCCTGCTATATGTGTATATATGAAACATTTCAATCTAAAACTTTTTGCCACCACTTAAGAAATTGCATACGATTAAAGACCATTAAAGAGAGAATGTATAGGGTCTCCTGCTTGAGCAGGGGAGGGGGGGTGGACTAGAAGACCTTCAAGGTCCCTTCTGATCCTATTATTCTATGTATCAATCAGACTGTCCAGCATAAATTGCCTTGCCACTCCATTTATAGATGCGTTGCAGTCTCGCAGATAAAGCTACAGCAATTTCAAATACTGTGAGTTCTTTAGACATGTAGGAAGATGTAGGCAGATGTAAGGGATTTCACTAACCTTCTTTCATCTCCCTAAAATTAGGCCAAGGTTCTAAGAAACCTAAGCTGCCATAGCTCTTTGAAGCCAACCCTTTTGAGCTCTCGAACATAAAGTTTACTTCCTCCGTGTTTAGAGTCTTTGAAAGGTGATAAGGCTTTATGTTTGGGGTTGGCTTCCGTAGTGTAAGGAGAGGTGGAAGGCAGAAATGTGAATTTGGACACAGCCCTAAACAAACCACGGATAAGAGTTTTTTTCTGGTTTAATTTACTGCCAGCGGGAAGAGCTTAATGCAAATCGTCCTTGCTTGATTGGCCAGAATTAAGAAGAATCGTGTAAATAATCAGAACAGCCTATCTAAATATTCCTATGGTTTGGTTTTTGTTCCAAAGACTCCCATGTATTTGTGTCAGATAGATAATATTTATCTTGGTCCGTGACCCGGTAAAACAAGTCAGTGCAAACAAAATGCAGCAGGAACTGTTCACAAAGGCGTTGTAGATTTGAACATAAGAACCTAGATAATACAATAGTATCAAAACTGTAGTTCTGTGGCTGAAATGGTTTTAATGGGAAAAAAAAGTGGGAGGGGGAAGGAACCACTCTAAAAAGAAGAAGTAAATGCTCAAAACGGAAGTTGCATTACATTTAAAAATGTGACTATAAAACACACTACAGATTTTAGTGACCCCCAAATGTTGAGTCAATTATTAGAAAAAAACAAATTGGACTCGTAGTGGTTGCTATCTCATTCCTACATAGCGGGAGATGAATGGGCAAGCATGAGAATATTAATTGTGAGATGGTGGTCAGTTGTCTGTCTACATTCACAACAGCTATGGACAATTCGGCCAGTTTGTGGCCAATAAAACCTTACGTGTTCGTAGGGGATAGTTGTGACAGCTCATCTCTTAACTCTTGGCTTTTGTTGAAAACTGATCCTACGTACATCCACCAGTTAAATCAATCAGAATAGAATTGGAAGGGGCCTTGGAGGTCTGCTAGTCCAGCCCATTGCTGAAGCAGGAGACCCTGTATCATTCCAGACAAGGGGCTGTCCGGTCTCTTCTTCAAAACCTCCAGTGATGAAGCACCCACAGTTTCTGGTGGCAAGCTGTTCCACTGGTCAATTGACCTCCCTGTTAGAAAGTTTCTCCTCAATTCCAGGTTGCTTCTCTCCTTGGTTAGTTTCCATCCATTGTTTCTTAACTTGCCTTCTAGTGCTTTGGAGAATGATTTGAGCCCCCTCTCCTTTGTGGCAGCCCCTCAGATACGATCACCTAAGGTTGTTTAATACTTTGGAAACCAAGCCGATCGGTTGGCGGAAGAGGGAATATGTGAGTTGTCAGGGCCAAGACTTTTAAACACCTGGCTGAGGAGACTTGCTTTCAGCTTAATAATTCTCAGGTAGCATTGAAGGGTTTGGCCTATATTTACAATTGGAAAGGAGGAGGAAAAGGAGAAGCAGAAGAATATAGAATAACAGAGTTGGAAGGGACCTTGGAGGTCTTCTAGTCCAACCCCACTCCCCCTGCTCAGGCAGGACACGCTATACCAGTTGATACAAATGGCTGTTGAATCTCTTGTTAAAAACCTCCAGTGTTGGAGCATTCACAACTTCCGGAGGCAGGTTGTTCCACCGTTTCATTGTTCTAAGGATCCTTAAATAACTTTACATTAAATTATGAGGTACTGTGCCTCAAGGAATCCTCCTCGTGTAGCACTCTTAAACTGTTGGCTTTCTGGGCTGCAGACTGAGATTTGACAGCTGCTGTTAGAATATTAAAAGAGAGGGAGGGAGAATCAGGAAGGACTCGCTCATCTATCCCGCTGAGCTTTCAAAGCCAGAGGGATTGGTGGCTATTAGCCTTGATGTCAGTGGGATTGTCTCTAAAGGCTGTCACAGCTTTACATTCTTCTTGTGGTGGCGAAAAGCAAAATTTTTTTTGCAGCAAGCCAAGAGGCGGAAATAGACCACTGCTGGGAAAGTTCACAAGGCCTGAAGAGAAGGTGGTAGCGGGACATTAAGAGGCCTGGAGCTTTCCCTCAGTTTGAATAAATAAATACTGGGTCCGGGCGTGTTTCACTGGAAAGATGCAAAGGGTTTGGGCAAACTTCCTTTTTTTGTGTCGCGGCTTTCTCTCTAAAAGAAAAAAAAAGGGTGGTGGTGGTGGGTTTCTCTGGGAATTTGCACAGCCAAGCGTTCTCTAATCAAACGAGGAACTCTTCTTCAACATCTTTCAACTAGGCCGGTTGGGTTTAAAGGCAAAAATCCTGGGCAGAACAAGCCGGAACTCCCCTCCAGCAAGGGATCGGGACTGCAAAATTATAAAAAAGGACACCGAGCTGCCTCTCCTTCCCCAGGGGTGAGCTGCTGGGCAGGGGTGGGATTCTACCTGTTCTGTCCGGCTCTGTACAACCGGTAGCTCTGAAGAGCAGCAGACATAGAATTGGTGTTTTGGCCCCACCTGCTCGCCCGGGCTTTTACCTGACTTTTATTTCCTGCTTTTTCAACCTCAAGCTGCCACGCGAGGCACAGCTGAGGTTGAAAAAGCAGGAAAAAAAAGTGCTTTTTCAAACGCTGCTTCCCTGCACGCAGCGCTGCTCCGCTGTCCAGGCAGCAAGCTGATGAAGATTTACACCCACGCAGCGTGTAGGGAAGCACATCGTAAATCACCGAACTGGTAGTTGACCCTTTCGGATCCCATCCCTAGCTAAGATTCTGCACAGTTTGGACAACCCCCAAATCCCACTCCTGGCTGGCCCCGCCCACCCCAGGAGTCCCACTGCGGCCTGTTTTAGATGCAGCTAAGGGTAGGGCGCGCGCAGGCGCTCGGGAAGGGCAAAAAACGGGCCTCCTGGAAGTTCGGGAAGGCTGGAAACGGGCCTGTTTCCGGCTTCCAGAGAGCCTCCGGAGTCTGGGAAGGGCAAACCCCCCCTCCGTGGTGCAGGAGGCCAACTAGGCCACGCCCATCATGGCCACGCCTATCCAGCAACCAGGCAGAGAACTCCACCCCTGCCCTTCCCCTATGATAAAAGCTGATTTGATGGGGGAGAGAGCCCAGGAATGCATTGGGAGAGAGGTAGGATTTGATGCCGTACATTGCAGAGGTTGGTCATTTTACGACCAAGGGTTGGTTCAAAAGAGAAACCCTTAAACGTCCGATGCAAAGCTACCGTTTTCCAAAGCGACTTTGATGTTCAACGTTTCTCACCCACGCCCGCTCCTTCGGGGATCTCAGGTTGAACTGCTACAGGAACTTTCCCCAGAAGAACGGAGGAGATTCTTGACATCCTGAAGTAGAAGGAGATTAACTTACACACCCTAAGCCAATCTGAATTAAAACAGGTTTGCTCAGTCGGATTCCAAGCCCTGCGTGGAAGGAACAGCACGGCAACCTGTTTTTCGAAGCGTTTCATCCAGAGCTCAGTACCCATTGTTCTTCCTTAAACGGCAAACTTTCCCCGTTGGTGCCAATTAGGTTCGCCAAGAGCAAACCGTGTTATATTTGACCAGAAAGCTGGTTGGTTCCGCTGTTGATTTCTCGCCCTTCCATTTTCTTCTCTCTTCCAAGGACCGGATCCTGTGAGCGGTTTGGGCTTCTAAGTGCTTAGTAAATTTTAATAACTGCGTTTTTTTTTAATGCGATCTCTCCGATAAGGCAAAGAGTGCTCTTAACAATTACTTCTGAACTCAGTTTATCTGGCAGCCTTTAAGCAGCTCCCAGTTTGCCTAGGAGATAAAGCATTTATGCAGACCTCGATAAGAGCTAATTCTCTCCGAAGGAATTCTGAGAATGGCGGTTGCTCAACAGATATCCTGGCAGAAGGCCCTTGAATGTTCTTCAGGTGTTTGGAAACTTCTCCTGTATTCTTTGAGAACTGCCTAGAAAACAGCCTCTTGTCACCAAATCCTTGATCTGCTCTTGGCTGCTGAGCCAAGTTGGCCTTTCATCCAGCTTGAGTATCTTGTATGTATATATCTACGAAACTATGTGGTTGGGCTTAGTTTTGGGGGAGGAAAATTAGGGCGAAAAAATTCTGCCTACCAGCATCCATCAAGTATTCATCTGGCTAGCGTCCTGTCAGTGTGGGAGAGAGTTGAGGGTTGTTTGGAAACTGAAGCAGTATTTGCTGTGTGGGCAAGGTAACAGCAAGGAGCCTGGGCGTGGCTTAGCTCAACTGTTCTGTACTAAAGATGGTTGCTGCTGTGAAGCTGAAACTGAAACTCCTCTGCTTGAGTTTTGCATTTGGAAGAGGGGGAGTAGAACTCCTTAGCATCAGAGCGTGTTAATAATAATAATATACGAAATAATAACGCTCTGATGGTCATTTTGAAAAATCCTTTCTTAGTGAGCCCCTAGAAGCCAAGAGGAGGAACATACGTGCCAAATTTCAAGTTTGTAGGCTTTACGGTTCTGGAGATTTTGTGATGATGCATGAGGGGTATTTCACTTTTACATATATATAGATTTTTGCGCAAATGCTCCTCCACCACAGGGTAATATTAGGCCAAGGTTGAGTCTAAGCTGGCAGGAGAAAGAGGTAGTACAAATCCAGATGGAAAAAGGCCCAGATAATGCAAGAAAGAAAAAGGAGAAGTTTGAGGTTGCCAAATATTTTGGTCTGGGAATTGTTGAACCACAGCTGGCCAATAGAGATTGTGGGACTTCTAGCCGCACCAGGAGTTTTTGAGAATGCCAGAATATCTACCCTCCGCAAGGAACAGCTTTTATTTGAGGAAATGGGTTTTCTTTGGGTCTATAGAGAGCCACTTTGGTGTAGCGGTTAGGGTGCTGGCCTGGAACGTAAGTTCTAGTTCACACTAGATGTGATAGCCAGCTGGATGATTTGGGGTCAATTCCCCCCTCCCAACCCAACCCAGCCCACCTCAAAGGAATCTAGTTGTGGAAAAAACAGAAGAGTTATGTATGTTTGCCAAAACAATAAAGTCAAGACGAAGGAAGAAAGGAAGGAAGAAGGAAGGAAGGAAGGAAGGAAGGAGAGAAGGAAAGGAAAGGTGGGAATGGGGAGGAAGGAGAGATGAGAGGGAGGGAGGGTCGGTCTTATATCAGACTTGTGATAAGACTCCATGTAAGGCAGCTCTGAATTTGGAACTTGGAGCTGGCCTTCGGGCACAGCCGTCCTGTCGCCGCTGCAAGCCAAGATGAAGCTGGTTTATCTTCCCAAGCAAGACCGGGTTGGAAACGGAGGAGGGGGAGGCACCCCTGCCGGATTAATTTGCCTCTTTAGATTTTCCTTCAAGACCTGCGCCTTCTCCACATGGGCACACCGCTCTCCGACTTCAAATCGCTCTGCTCCCTTCTCCGCTCCCCCACCCACCCACCCCGCCGGATCGCGGGAGAGCTAATGACAACGTGTCAAAGCCTTAACTTAGAATTTCCCCAGCTTTTGTTGGCTTGTGTCACAACCTTAATGTTACTTAAACTAGGTATTCCATTTAATTATAATGCTTATAATCAAGTCAGATGTCAGCTCGCTTGGCGGGCGTGCTCAGGCCTGTACCAGGCTGAGTGCTTTGCTTGTAACTCCATCCCTCTCAGTCTTCCTTTCATTATCTGTTAATGGTACTCCGACATGACAGGGTTGTTTTGATAAATGGAGGCGGTGCCGAAAGGCGGACTGGATTGCCGGCTGCCTGGGATCGGGACTCTGGCCTCTGCACAGCCACGGCTGGCTGAACGGGGTGTGTGTACGCGGAGTTTGTGTGGGCCGGCTTCCTCCTGAAACGAGGATCTTTGGGATCTTTGGGGGGATCCATTCCTGATTCCCCCTCCTCCACCGCTTTTTAAAACCCCACCTGCTCCAAATAAGCCACGGTGATGCTTGGCAAACAGAGAGATGTCCCTCTTTAATGTCAAACAGAGAGAAGGGAAGATAAGATTTGTCAGATAAGTGTTGGGTTTGATGAAGATCAAAGTTTCCCAACCTTCACCGTTTTTAAGATGTGTGGACTTCAACTCCCAGAATCCCCCAGCCAGCAACCCTCTAGCTTGCTGAGGGCACTTGTTCTGCCCAAACCCAAAGGACTTGGGGACTTTAATGAGCAATATGGCCGGTTGCGTCTTTGCAAAACCCTTCAGCGCATCTCTGGGTCTCTGACTCCGTTTTGCGGCTTCCGAACACTCCGACTGATGACGTTACCTAGTTTGGGTCGTGAAACGCCCGCAAGCTTAGAGAGAAGCAAGGACCACGACCCCTTCTGAGCATTGCAGGGGACAAAAAGCACAATTTGAACACGCGATAGGCCTAGGTGCCGTGCCGCATTTCCCCCCTTGAAGTCCATGCTTCTCGTTTTGTGACCCATTGGGAAGGATGTTAGCGTTCGTTTGCATAAAGAGATGAGCAAACTGGTAATTTCCCTGCTGCCATTTATTTATTTATTTGTTTTTTAAAAAAATCCCCACTCCCTTTTCCAATCTGTTTTTTTTTTATTTTAAAAAAATATTTTATATTTTACAATAATTCCATTTCATTTCAACTGTGTGTCGACTGGCTACATATATCTTGTGCTTACAATTATAATTGATACTTTTCTTGCCAGTATAACAATCACATTTTCTTATAGCTATTACGTAATATATCTGTTATTTTTTTTTTTTAACAATCTTAACTTATTGCTCTCTATATTCATCTGGTCCATTTTAATTTGTTTTATTTTTCCAACCATTGAGAAAATAAATCCCATACCATATAATATTCCGCTTCTTCTTTTTCTTTGGTTACCAATGTTAACCTATTCAATCTATTTCTCAATTACTTTTCCATCTGTCAGTATCTTATCACTTTTCCAATTTCAAGCGAATACAATTCTGGCTGCTGTTAATACATGTATAATTAAATATGTTTTTTCCTTTACTGTAACCTTCAGGTAGCATTCTCCCTTTTCCAATCTGAGACCACATGGGAAGGGCTGAGTCGGTCTCTTTGGAGCCAGGGGACTTCTGGTGTGTGGCTTATGAACTTTGTGTGTGTTTTCTTTAACAACCCTGATAAAATTACTAGTTGCTTATCCTGGTTAGTTTCCTTCTGGTTTGCCTTGTGGAGGGAAAGCTTCTTGGGGACACAGAATTATAATCTTCACTTGATTTTTATTGTTTAGGTCAGGGGTCTTCAAACTTGACAGCTTTAAGACTTGTGGACTTCAACTCCCAGAATCCCTCCTCCTCCAGGCATGTTAGCTCTGGAATTCTGGGAGTTGAAGTCCACAAGTCTTAAACTTGCCAAGTTTGAAGACCCTTGGTTTTGATTAAAAAAAAAACACGACTCCAGTACATGTGGAATGATGAGGTTGCAGTGAATGTAAAATGCATTAAGAAAGAAAGGGTCTACTCACAGTCCCTTTAAACCAAGGGTCTTCAAACTTGGCGAGTTTAAGGCTTGTGGACTTCAACTCCCAGAATTCCTGAGCTCTTGGAGGAGGAATTCTGGGAGTTGAAGTCCACAAGCCTTAAAGCTGAAGACCTCCCTGCTAAAAACAAACAAACAAAAAGGCCAAAGCAAACCCAGGCTACATTCACACTCCTCTTTTTTCGTTGCCCAGCACACCTCTCAAGCCAGAAAGAGGAATGTTCTCCATTCTGAGCCACCTTCAAGGCGGAAAAGAGGCCCAAAATAAATTATGTATTAAGGACCTTCAGTTCCATTTAATTTTCCCTAAAAGCAGTGGATAAACCTTCCAGGAAAAAAGCAGCATTAGGTGTGCACGCTCTCTGTGTGTGTGTAAACGAAATTCTCACAGACGTTTTGTCAGATTAAGTGGGATACTCTTTTTGATACAAAACTGCAGGTCAGTTCCACTCTTCCTAAATCTTATTCTGGGTGTTCCTGCTGCCAAAAGCCGATTGTCAAAGTTTGGCGGAGACGATGCCCACTTTCTTCTCACCCAGAATGGAAGGGCCGTTTTTCTAGGGCTTTCATGCCCCATTGTTCCTGTCCCCCCGCCCCTCCATGCCAGCCTGCCAAGTCGTTGTTGTGACCTTGGCGGTGATTTCCGCAATTCTTCCTTGACTTCAGCTTCCGTTCACTTTTGCTGGGGTTAAACTGAAGGAGATCTGTGGCCTGTTTCTTGAGTTAAGAGAGCTAATTTTGATGTCGCGGTTAAAAGAGATTGGGATTTGTAGCCCTGCCTGGTGGCTGGGTGTCTTTGGGCTTCTTTCTTTCTTTCTTTCTTTCTTTCTTTCTTTCTTTCTTTCTTTCTTTCTTTCTTTCTTTCTTTCTTTTTCTATTTCTCTCTCTCTCTCTCTCTCTCTCTCTCTCTCTCTTTCCATCTCATTTTCTCTTTCGCGCTTTCTCTGACACACACTTTCTCTTTCTCTCCCCCTTTCTCTTTCTTTCTCCCTCTCTCATTCTTTCTCTCACACACGCCCTCCACCTTTCTCTTTCTCTCATTCTTTCTCAGTACACATACATATTCCACCTCTCCCTTTCTTTCTTTCTTTCTTTCTTTCTTTCTTTCTTTCTTTCTTTCTTTCTTTCTTTCTTTCTTTCTTTCTTTTTCCTTCCTTCCTTCCTTCCTTCCTTCCTTCCTTCCTTCCTTCCTTCCTTTCTTTCTTTCTTTCTTTTTCTCTCTCTCTCTCTCTGTTCCCTCCCTTCCCTCCCCCAAAAAGCTTGACCTCAAAACTGCAGTCGCCAGGATTTCAGATTGACCTGGAAGTCTTAATTTCATTCTCATTTACCGCCTTGGAAAAGAAGCCGCTTGTTAATGGGGCTGCAGAGGTTTTGCATTCTTCTCCCCCCACCCTTTTTTTTTTTTTGCTTTTTGTTTTAGTTACTATGTTGTGTAAACTTTAGGACAGTGTTGAGGAAATATGTATTTTGCGTAGCTTGCCTTTGACTTGCGGTGTGGCAGGGTTTTTTTTTTTTTAAAGGGGAAGATGCCCCTCTGACTCCAGGACTTTTTTTGGGGGGGGGTGTTGCATTTGTGCCCCCAAACCTCTAAATTGCGAAGCTTGATTTTCAGTGCTGCCTTCGTTCCCCTCGGACGAGAAAACACACAAGAGGTGCTTCTTCGGTATTCGGCCTTCATTAAGCAGGCAGCGTGGAGAGGTTGGTAACTTAGCTGCTTTGTTGGCCAATTTCAAACAGATTAAATTGGACTTTTTTTTAAAAAAAAAAAATCTCTGAAGGAACGAAACGCTACCGAGCCCAAAATAACGAACCCTGTGTGTTTGTAGTTAGCGAAGCTGAATGTTGGCTTGTTTCATCCACCCACTGCTAATGTAGGTTTATTCCTTTTTTTCCCTTGATCTTCTGTCTACGGGTGGCTAAGGGAGGGGGGGAACCCCTAATCCAGGCTTTAGGTGGGCAGGGATGCAACAAATGAGTTGGCCTGGCATTCGGGGCACAGCCTTAAGGGAGAATTATGGGCGGTTTTGTGGGGTGCCCAGCCTCTCAATCTCTTCCCACTGCAAACAAAAAACAGGCCCTAACTCTACTTCCTAAGGGAATTGAGATGGGATTGATGTATATACACCACACCAAGGAGGCACAGGGTCCCCTGTAACAGATGATCAGAGTTGGAAGGGACCTTGTAGGTCATCTAGTCCAACCCCCCACCCTTGCCCAAACGGGAGACCCTACACCAATTCTGACAGGTGGTCTGGGGGAGTTTCTCCCCCCCCCTTCACTCCAAGGTGGGCACGGAGAGTGATGCCCAAGCCTTTCCAAGCTATTCTTTGCCCGCTGGGCTGGCACCAGTTGGGCGGGTGGGGGGAGCAAATGCCCCTTTCTCTGTGGTCCCCATCCGGGGGAATGGCTTACTGGTGGGTTCCTCCCCCCCCCGTTTACCCCCTCCCCAATCCCATGGCCCTTCCCTGGGGGTGGGGGACCTGCCTCCCCTCCCTCCCTTTGATCTGCCTCTTCCCCCCTCCCCTCCCCTACCCCCGCCCGATCCCTCGCCCGCGGCCCCAGCGACGGTCCTTGACCCGGGTAGCCTCGGCAGCGCAGCCCGGGCAAGCGGTGGGAGAAAGCGCGGCCCCCCGAAGAAGCCGAAGCGGCGCCGGGCTCCGGGTTTTCGCGCGCTCCGCGTGTTGTCTTGGGCGGCGCGGCGGCGGCGGCGGGCCCGGGAGAAGCCAGGATCGGAGCGGCGAGCGCAGTCTTCCTCCTCCTTCTTCCTCCTCCTCCCCTTCTTCTTCTTCCTCCTCCTCCTCCTCCTCCCGGGCGCACCGCGTGGCTCGCCCCTCCGGCGCCGGCGATGCCCGGCCGCTGCTCCGCGTCCTCCCGGCCGTCCTCCTCTCGCCTGGCCCAGCCGCGGCGCTGCAGTGAAGCGGGGGCCTCCTTTTGTTCGCCGGCTGCCGCCGCCGCCGCTACCGCCTCCTCTCCGGCGCTGGCTCGCCCTCTTTCTCCGCCCTCGGCGGCGGGCAGCGCGCGGGGCTGAGCGCAGGGCAAAGCAGCCGCCCGGCCCGAGGCTTCTTCCCTCCGGCGGCGGGGTCGCTGCTCCCCGCACCCATCGGCGGCGCCCCGTGGAAAGACCCCCCCCTCCTCCCTCTCCCCAGGCTGGCGGGGGTGAGTGAGCGAGATCGAGCGAGGAAAAAAGGGACGGGGGGGGAGAGGGGTGGTTGTTGGTTTTTTTGGGGGTGTCCTACCTGGGGTGGGGGTCGCCGGCTTGAGGCCGGGCTGTTTACCTGGGAGGCGCCGCCGCACGTGTTTTGGCCGGGGGTGGGGGGTGTTTTGACAGCCTCAAAAGTTCCTGCTTGGGGGGGGAGGCAGCTTCAATCGGACCCCTCCTCCCTCCTCTCCTACCCCCTCCAAATCAGGTTGGAGGGCAGGCTGCGTCTCTTGGGGGATGCCCCCCACTAGAGGCCGTCCGGATTTTTTCCTCCTCCCCCCATCCCAACCAAACCGCCTCGGGAATAGCCTGTGCAAGAGCTTGGCTTGCCCTCCCTTCTTTCCATCCCAGCAGTTGCTCCACTCCCCCCTTCCCCCTCCCCAAATCTGCCCCTTTCTTGGCCAGCAAGTTCAAGATCTCCTCCCCCCTTCCCCTTCCCCTGGCAGAGGTGGTCCAGGGGTATCTTCCAAATCCTCCTCTTCTCTCCCTCCACCCAACCCCAGGTCATACAGTTAGTACAACTTTAAAAGGGGGCTAACCCCCCCCCCCATCGACCCACCCACCCAACTTAGAAAAACAGTGAAGACAGGACAGAAGGGCACAATTCGTGTTGGGTTTGTGCAGGTAGAGGGGTCGTTTCCCCACCCTCCCTCTTTTTACCCCTGGCCAGGAGGGGAAGCAGAAACTCCTAGCATGCCCTTCTGTGTGTGTGTTGTGTGTGTGTGCGCTTGTGGTTTAATTAGTGTGCTGCTGCTGTCTCTAAAAGGCCCTTTTGTAAGGGTTTGGTCCTTATCTGGTTTCCTGAGACAGAAGCTGGCTGGCGGTAGTTCCCCCCTTTCCCTTTTGCGGTTGAGATTTGGTTTGAAGCTCCTGGGAGGGCATTTGGGGCTGGGGGTGGGTGGGTGGGAGGGGGCCTCTCGCCTTCCCCCAAACACAGGCAATTTTTGAATTCCCCCCCCTGCAAAAACACTTGTTAAGTGTTTACTTCTCCAGTCTAATTAACTTTGGCGCTCTCCTCCCCTTTCCCAAGTTAAAATTCCTCGGCGTAGGAGGCAGCGCCAAAAAAAAAAATAGAAAAGAAAAAAAGACTTAAGAATATATATATATATATATATATATGTATATCCCAGTGGTGCGTGTTGGGGAGAGGAAGTTAAGCGGGTTTTAAAGTCCCTCAGGGCCCAGTGGCAAAGGGGGAAGATATTGATCTCTGGGTAATTAGCTCACAACCTTCCACCAGCACTGCATTTGTGTGTGTGTGTGTGTGTGTGTGTGTGTGTGTGTGTCAACTCATGGCCTTGTAGCCCTGCCTTAGGAGGTTCCCTATGTTGGAGTGGTTTTTGCCCCACTGGTTGGCTGGGAGGCAGCCTTCCTGCTTGTCCAGTGCAAATGTGTTGGGTCTGGCTTGCAGGGGGGACTTGACAAGGGGGGGACCATGGCTGGCTTCCCTCTTTCTCCCTGCTTTCTTCTTCGCCCCCCAGCCGCTAAAGAAAGTTGGTGCTTTCTTGGAAGCACTGCGAGAGGCAAGCTCGGTGTCCTGGGAGGGAGAAACACAGCCGCCACCGCTGTTCACAATTTCCCTGGTTCTGTGGTTAGCATTTATGAATCGAAGCGAGGAGGAGGAGGGCTGACGTCATCCCCTCCCTCTTGCCACTTCCTTTGTGTGCTTTCTCAGAGTTTAGCGGGTGTGTGTGTGTGTGTGTGTGTGTTTTGACTCCAGACCCATTGGTTGCTCGGATGCTTGCGGGGGGCGGGGGCGGAGGGGGAAACCCCCCATCGGCTCTTCTGGGTTTGGTTCTTCCTTTGATTGGGGAGCGTTCTGGACGGGGAGCAAAGATAAATAAATAAATAAATCCCACCAACCCCCCCCTTTTTTAAATTTTAATTAAAGCAACAATGCATACAGCTGTTGTGTCGAAACACATTGGCTTCCCTTTTGGCAATCGAGAGTATCCAAAAACTGCTTGGAATTTGCTGCCTGTCTCTCTTTGCGTTTTGTTGTTGTTGTTGATGTTGTGTGTGTGTGTTTTTAATTGCTCAATAGAAGGAAACAGGTTTTTAATTTCACGGTGATTTTTCACAGGAACTAAAGCAGCTTTAAAAAAGAAAGAAAGAAAGCGAAGAAAGGCCATGTGTGTGTGTGTGTGTTGGGGGGATTGTGGGTAATGGCTGATAGCTGCTTTCCCCAGCCTGTGTCTCCAGACTACAATTCCCAGCATTCTGTGCCAACATGGCCGACGCCGCTTTGGGCCCAGCTGGCACAGCTTTGAGATCCCCAAAGGAAGAAAAGTCGAGGAATAAACTCTTTCTGCCAAACGATAACATAAACGAGGAGGAGGAGGAGAGCAATCAACTTGGTTGGAAATTGCTCCGGTGTTAGATTTGTTGCATGGCTGTGGGGGGCAAACGCCCCCATTCGACAACGGCTAGAGGTAAAAACCACATTCAGAGGAGGCGTCCTTGATTTAAGAGGTGTGGATGTGGGTCTCTTAAAAGAAAAAAAAAATACAAGAGATCCTTCTAAGTCGTGTCGGGTAGCATGTTTTCGAAAATCCAAACGACAGCTTGTGATTGCTTGGCCTAGCAAAATAGGGGCTTTCCTTCTCTCCTCTTAAGTCCCTATTGTAAGGTGTCAGAAGGAGCGGGAAGGAGGGAGAGACAGGGAGAGAAAGAGAGATGGAGGGAGAGAAAGAGAGACGAAGAGAGAGAAATGGAGGGAGAGAGAAGGAGGGAGAGAGAGAAAGAGGGAGGGAAGGAGAGGAAAGAGAGACGAAGAGAGAAAGAGGGAGAGAAAGAGAGACGAAGAGAGAGAGAGAGAAATGGAGGGAGAGAGTGGGAGAGAGAGAAAGAGAGAGAGAGAAAGAGAAAGAAAGAGAGAGAGAAGGGCTGGGAGGTTTCTGGCCTACTTTGCCTCCATTGGCATTTCTGTGGCAAATCACAGCAATCCATGTCATGCTTCTGGGGCATGATTTAAGTATGTCATGATTTTAAGCCGAACACGGCACTTTTTCTGGACTCTTTTGCCTGGTGGGTGTTGACGGTGGCTAAATTCCTCGTAAGCCACCTTGTGGATTCATGTGGCTGGCTAGTAAATTCTCCAGGTCCTTCCTTCCTTCCTTCCTTCCTTCTTTCCTTCAGCATTGGCTCGTAAAACAATCCTCCTCTTGTTCGCTTGTGCCAAGGAAGGGGTTGCCTGCCTGCCACACAACAAAATCGGGCTGGACAGCACTGTCCTTTTTGTTTTTCCTTTTCTTTGCAAACAGAAATTATTCCAGTTCCTGCCACTGTTTTTATTGAGGCCCGTTGGGGAGAATGGAGAGGCAGCTGGGCCCTGTGGCTATATTTCTGGACTGTCCCATGGAAGTATAACACAAGGCTCAACCACCAAAACGAACAGGCTGGGTTCTGTTTTGGAAAACGTACCAGGATGGTTTGGTTACATTTTTGCATGTAAGACAAAGCAATACTAAAACAGTTGCGCTGTGCTTGATACTTACAGTTGTAAACAATAAAAATATATATATTTTTAAAAAAAGTACCAGAATGTTGAAGACTGTATTGTGGAAAAAGGAACGAGGATCACCCCAAATTCCCCCTTTGTCTATTTTATTGGGACGCATCCGTACTTCCTCCACGGCTCCCTCACCAAAGGCGTTATTATAATGATGTGGTTTCTGACAACAGAGCAGCCGGGTGTAAGTAGGTGTCTTGGACCAGTTCCCATAACACCTCAGTCACGTGGTGGTGAGATTATCACAAGTAGAAATCCAGCACTTTTCAAGGGCACCGACTTGGAGGGGCTCGCTCTCTGTATTTCTGAATTCAGGGTGACTTAGGCCAAACAGGCCCCCATTGCTTGAAATGGAGGAAAGGCGGGCCTGGCTTTAGCAGTGGAGCAGAGTAGATGCTTAGAGCATAAACAGACAGACGGGAGGGAGACCAGTCATGCTTAAAAGGACAGCAGATAAAGCCTGTATTTCTTCCTGTGTCCCACATACAGGAAAAAAAAAATGTGTTTTTCAAGCTGGTCAACTTTAAAATGTCAATAAAGGAGGATATTTGTAGCTCAGGATTGAAACGAGGAACCTTGATGCTCTATGACAGGAGTCTTCAAACTTGACAGCTGTAATACTTGTGGACTTCAATTCCCAGAATCCCTCCTCCCTCCTCCGGTCATGTTAGCTCAGGAATTCTGGGAGTTGAAGTCCACACGCCTTAAACTTGCCAAGTTTGAAGACCCCTGCTCTATGAGTTTGGTGGCTTTCTTGCGGATGTTTTATTACTCAATGGTATAGCATCAGTTCTAGAAGGGAGCAGAGGAGGAGGAAGAAGAGGAGGAGGAAGAGGAAGGCTGTGGGTTCATGGTGCTCTCTGAGCTTGTTTATTTTCTTGCAGATGTTTCATTACCCCATTAGGTAACATCATGGTTGATGCTACCTAGTTTGGATAATGAAACTTCTGCAAGGAAACTAGATGTGTGAACTTCAGTTCCCAGAATTCCCCAGCCAGCAGCCCTAATGGGGATCGAGCAGATTCCAAGCAGCGTCTTATTTGCACTGTGGTTCTAGAGACTCCCATTTGAGAAATCAGTTGAAGCCACACCTTCTTGCCTCGGACAACTCTCCAGCTACCAACTCACTAGGCATGAAACTAAATTGGACGGATGTGAGTAAGTGTCCACTCTTCGGGTGTTGCTGGCTCACCCATCTGTGGCGTCGCTCTCAGCCTAGATCTGAATGTGGCCTTTTGTCTCCTGAGAAATGATGTGGCTGGACGAGACCAAGACTCCTTGGCCTTGGTGGGCAGAAGGGCCAGGCCATGACTCAGAGACACCAAACGGGCATGAAATGTGTTTGTCCATAGGGCGACTAGGGTGTGTGTGTGCGCTTGGTTGAAGGCCTGATGAACCCTGAAGATGTCAGATAGAAATGGAGATGGTGGCAGCAGAATAGCAGAGTTGGAAGGGGCCTCGGAGGTCCTCTATTCCAGCCTCCTGCTTAGGCAAGAAACCCTACACCATTTCAGACCAATCTCTTCTTAAAAGCCTGCAGCAAAAGCTTTGCCAGGGCAAACCTGCAGAGAAAGAATAAAGAGAAGAATTGAGAAGAATTTCACCGATCAAGAGAAACTTGGATGTAACTAAAGTGTTTTCCCCTGAAGCTTCAGGCTGGAAGATCATCTAGAGCAGAGGTCACAAACCTTTTGGACCTCAGGGACCACCAAACTCATAAATTTTAAATCCCGCAGACCAGAGACCCAGGGAAAATCCCCCAAAAAGTCTGCCGGAAAATTCCCCGCCCATTTTTCCTACCGACCGATCATTCTTTATTTGGGATCGCAGGATACTGTCTCCAGCTCCATTCTCAGGGAATGAGAGAGAGAGAGAGAGAGACTTTTGGCTTAATGCGAGGAAAGCAGCAGAAGTCTTTCTTTCTTTTCCCCAAACTCTGCCAGAAATGAGTCTTGGTGAGACTTGTTGGGCCGGCGCAGCCTCTTGGAGCAGGAGGCCTTGCAGGATCCCAAAGACTCATTTCTGGCAGAGTTTGGGGGAGAGAAAGAGAGACTTTTGCTGCTTTCCTTGCATGTAGCCAAAAGCAGAAGAAGAAAAAAGCAGAAAGAAGCAGCCCTGTGGCCAGGCCAGACGCGTGGGGTGAGTGGGGCAAGTTCCCCCCTCCGCCCTTTCCCCCTCCCCTCACTACCTCATGTTCACAATGCAAGTGATGCAAGCCTTGTGTTCTCACACAGCCTGGATTGCTTTGTGGGGTGTTTTGTGGGTGACATTTCTCTGAAGACCACCAAAACTTTCTCGTGGACCACCAGTGGTCCCCAGCCCACTGGTTGGTGACCACTGGTCTAGAGTGTCTCTCTCACATGTATGCCTGGAGATAGAGCTAAAGAAGCTTCTTGGATGAGAAGCGAAATGTGTTCAAAGGAAAACCAGAAAGTCCAGTTGCCTCTGGGACAGCCATGACCTAGAGCAGGGGTCGCCAACCGTTTGGACCTCAGGGACCACCAAACTCATAATTTTAAATCCCGTGGACCACTAATATGAATTTTGACTGATGGTGGCTTGCTAACCTTGGTGGGAAAGTTGGTCTCATATTCCAGAGCTGCAGGAGTCACAGGACTGAACCTTTGGTCATCCCAGAGCAGCTGCTCCTCCACCCGGGTGCACCGGCCTGCTGTGAACTGGAGGAGCTACTACTCCGGGATGACCAAAGGGCCAGTCCTGTGACTCCTGCAGCTCTGGAATATGGGACCGACTTTCCCACCAACGTCAGCAAGCCACCCCGGGACGGATTTCTCTCTCCCGCCGTTGGTCTTACCTTCCAGTTCCAACTCGCGTGGCTCTACTCAAGGTAAGGTTTGCGCTCGGCCGAAGGGTGGGAGCCAGCGGATTGGTGGGCCATGTGGGTCTTGTGTTCCCGCGCAGCCTGGATGAATTGCTTTGAGGTGGACATTTCTCTGCGGACCACCAAAATTTTCTCCCGGACCACCAATAGTCCCCGGCCCACCGATTGGCGACCGCTGACCTGGAGGACTGAAAATCTCCCTAGACACGCCTACAGATCAGATTTCTGGGTTTCGGGATGTAGGGAACAAAATCTAGGCCTTCCTGCCAGCGTTTGCAAAGCCCTCTTTGTCTCGGCGATCCAGTTCTCCTTGCACCAGGTGTCTGATGCCCTGGCACGCCACTTTGAAGGGTAACCATTGCCAAGCCGGTTAGTGTTAGGAGCACCAGGAGCTGTGTGATGTCAGAGAGGACTAACATTTCAAACGACAAACCTTAAAAGCCCGAGAGAGCCAGGTTGCTAGGCCGCGTTCTTGGGCCTTTGCTGATGAAGCGCTGAGTTTGTCGTCTTAATTTACCTGCCTTCTCCTGAAACGCGTCACGTCCTGCTTCAGTCGACCACAACGGGGCCCTCTGCCGTGTTGAGGGGTGCCTTCGATCTCGCCCCCAGCCCCCCCGAAGCAGGTCATTGAATAATCGTGCAAAAAATACCGCCTGAGGCAGATTCTGGTTGCCAGTCCGAGTTAGGACTGAAACCCGTGTATTGGCAGAGTGCCGTTTAATGGGGCGAATCGGCAAGGCAGAGATATCTTTTCAGCTGTGAAAATGAGTCAAGGGAGACTTCTGGAGCAGCGTGTGTTTGGCTGTCTCGCTGCAAGATGGCTGTGAGGCTGTGCAGTCACGTTCACACCTTTGTGCCATGCAAGCAAAGTCCAGGTTTTTTTAAAGGGAGGAAGCAAAAGAAAGAAAAAGAAAAGAAAGAAAGAAAGAAAGAAAGAAAGAAAGAAAGAAAGAAAGAAAGAAAGAAAGAAAGAAAAAGGAAGGAAGGAAGGAAGGAAGGAAGGAAGGAAGGAAGGAAGGAAAGTTAGCAAGAAAGAAAAGGGAAAAAGAAAGAAAGAGAAAAAGATAGAAAGGAAGGAAGCAGGCAGACTAGCAAGCAAGCAAGATAGCAAGAAAGAAAAAGAGAAAAAGAAAGAAAGATAGCAAAAAAGAGAGAAAAATAAAGAAAAAGAGGAAGGAAGGAAGGAAGGAAGGAAGGAAGGAAGGAAGGAAGGAAGGAAGGAAGGGGCATTCGTTTGCCAAAAATAAACATCTGGAAGATTATGCCCTCTAAGTTTGTCTGCGAAGATTTGGGATGGTGTCCAGTGTGTGTTTGTGTGTGTGCGCATGGCGTGTGTGTGTGTGTGTGTGTGTGTGTGTTTGTGCGCGCGAGGTTTAAGCCCCTTCTGTAATCTGGCTCACGTGCTGAATGGGTTGATAGGATTGGTGAGAATTACATGCGTGATACTTTGAAGAGACGAGTGACACGATCATTGTGATTTGCAGTTCGGGACCCAGGTTTATATGGTAATGTGCAGCTGCTGCGCGAATCAGGTTCTCTGATAATCCTGGTTTGCAAACTCAGTTTAAAATAATGGCACTTTCATTATGTGTGTGTGTGTACAGTATATATTTATATTTACACATACACACACACAGAGAGAGAGAGAGAGATATGAGCTGAATATATATACATGGCTCTTGGCTTTCAGAGAGCCAGCAATATGTCTGTATTTGGCAGTGGCCCTTATTTTTTTTTCCAACTTAGGGGAAAGTGTTCTAATGCAAGAAAAATGTCCATTTAACCCAGAGAATAAATCCAGGAAGAACAGGACAAGCCTTTTTCCTTTTATTCTCAAGTGCCATATTCTTGTCCAGCACGCTTCTCAAAAACAGCATCCTGCCAGATGGCATGGCAAGAGATCCATCTGGGCCTGGAGAAACTCCACCGGGATATTTTCCTGGTTTTTTTGTTTTTTTTTTCCTTCTTCTCCTCTTCCCCCTCCTGACAGCCTTTCCATCCTGACCTTTCCTTAGTCATTTGCGCCTTTTCTCCACGCGGTTGATCTCCGTAGAGCTCCGTTGCAAGTCAATTTTTATTTCCTCTCCTCCCCCCCTCTAAGAGAAGGTCTTGGCTCCTCACCCCAAAGGTTGGTCTTCCGGATTCGCACTCGGGTTTCTGTTTGTTTTTATTATTAAGGACAATTTCTCATCTGTCAACGGGGAGAGAGAAAGAGACTCTCCCCCCTTTTTTGCCGCTTCCCACCATTTGCAAAAAAAGGAAAATGAGAGCGGTAAATTCGACATTAGCAACATGACTGCACATTTCCTCCAGGGGGAAAGTAAAACTGCCATTTTTAATTTTTTATTTTTTTTAATGTTCCCCAAAGAATGATTCATGGTGATTAGCTGCTTCTATGAAAATCACTGTAATTTAAAGCAGAACAACCTACATTTCTCTATCGGGCTTTTAGGGCTACGGAAAGGCTTCCTAAAAATTGGATTATTATTATTATTATTATTTTGCTTTGCTCCTTCACTGCGGGGGGAAGGATCTAGACATGTCCTAATGGGAGCTGCATGGCAGAGGGACTGCACTGTAAGATTTTCTCTTGAATCTTGAACATTTTAGGTCTTATTTCCCTGTTTCCCTGAAAACACGACCTACCCTGAAAGTAAGTCCTAGCTTGATTTTAATGTGCGCCCAATATAAGCCCTACCCCCCGCCCCCCAAATAAGCCCTTATTAAGATCCCACCCACTCCAGAGTGCATGGGTAAAAATTAAGCTAGGGTGGGGATGTGGGGTGGTGTTGGAGCTGCCGTACTACTTACCTTTGGACAGTTGTAACCAGGCCTCGTACACCTTGACACCTGCCTTGCTAGCCCATTTCTTCTGCAGCCGGCAAGTCTTTCCTGGAGTCCTCTATAGCTGGTAACAAAGCTCTGGATTGATCCAGAGCTCAATTATTGGCTGCAGAGGCCTTCAGGAAAGCCTTGCTGGCTGCAGAAGAAGAAGTTCTTGAAGGCCTCTGACAGTGAAAAGGAAGCCAAGGGGCGATGCATGCAAGTGAGGTTAGTCAGCGGATGACATCTCCCGAAAATAAGACCTCCTTTTTTTTGGCGGCAGCAAAATATAAGACAGGGTCTTATTTTAGGGGAAATATGGTACCATATGCAGGAGGTGGCACTCCGCGTGGAGAAAAGGCGCAAATGACTAAGGAAAAGTCAGGAAAGGTCCCAGTGGAGAGACTAATCAAGGAGAGAAGCAACTTAGAACTACGGAGGAATTTCCTGACATTGAGAACAATTTCATAAGTGCAATAACTTGTCTCCAGAAGTTGTGAATTCTCCAACACTGGAGTTTTTAAAGAAAATGTTGGATAATCCTTTGTCTGAAACGGTATGGCAGTAGCAATAGCACTTTACATTTATATACCGCTTCACAGTGCTTTCCAACCCTTTCTAAGCGGTTTACAGAATCAGCCTTTTGCCCCCAGCAATCTGGGTCCTCATTTGACCCACCTCGGAAGGATGGAAAGCTGAGTCAACTTCGAGCCTGGTGAAATTTGAACTGCCAAAGTGCTGGCAGCCGGCAGTCAGCGGAAGTAGCCTGCAGTACCGCACTCTAACCAATGCGCCACTGTGGCTCTTAGTAGGGTTTCCTGCCTGAGGCTGGACTAGAAGACCTCCAAGATTCCACAATTTTATAATCTTCCTGGGCTCTAAAATCGTCCGATACGTGGCGCCTGCAGCCCTGAGATCAGAAGGCATAATAACACTTGGAAGAACCTCAGTGTCAGGCACGAAGAACGTCTGGAAGAGTAAAGACATCAGCCTCACAACTGGATGCAGATTGGTGAATGCCACAATTTTTCCCAGTTGCTACTTAATGGCTGGGAAACGTGGATTCTGAAAAAAAGGCAAGAAAGGAGAACGGTGGATGCCTTTCGGCTGTGAGGCAACTGTTACGCCTGTAAAAATAACCAATAAAGATGTTCCAGACCGATTCTCACCAAAAATAAGCCCTGAAGCCACGAAGGCCAAAATAGACACTGTCATACTTTGGCCAAGTCACAAGAGCTGACTCAACTTGAAAAGTCAACCGTGCTGGAAGTGATCAGCAGGGGGAAAAAGGAGAAGCCATCTTAACCCCCGCCGGCTGGACGCTGGAAAAGATGACACCGCTGGGATGACCACGGCAGGATCCGAAGGAGGCGTTGTGAGACAAGAAGGGCAGGGAGGAAAGCGCTGATCCACAGAGTGTCCATGGGCTGGTCACACACTGAATGGCTGATCGTGATGACGGTGGAGGCTACAACAGGTGTTCCTCCAGCAGGTGCTTCTGCAACATGGCAGCGTCCAGAAAGACAGGATTGAAGAAGAAGGCAGAAAACCTCAACCTTAAATCTGGCAGCAGCATCTCGGTAGCTTTTGTTTTAAGTAGCCAAACCCTACCATGTTCTGCTTAGTTTCCTCTGAAATCGGGGAGAGATAGAGAGATGAGAGAGAGAGAAAGAGAGAAGAGAGGAAAGGAAGAAGGGAGAGACAGAGAAAAGAAGAAGAGAGAAGGAAGAAGGGAGAGACAGAGAGAAAGAAAGGAGGAGGAGGAAGGAGAGACAGAGACAGAAAGAGAGGAAAGGAGGAAGGGAGAGACAGAGAGAAAGAGAGAAGAGAAAGACAGACAGGAGAGAGGGAGGGAGATGAGAGACACAGAGAAAAGAGGGAGAGAGAGAAGAGACAGAGAAAGAAAGAGGAGAGAGGGAGAGACAGAAAAAGAAGAGATAGACAGACAGAAGAAAGAGAGAGGAAAGAGGGAAGGAGGGAGATGAGAAAGAAAGAGGCAGAGAGAGATAGAGAGAGAAGAGGGGGAGACAGAGGGAGAGAAGAGAGACAGAGAAGAGAGAGGGAGGGAGAGAGACAAAGAGACAGAGAGAGAAGAGGGAGGAAGACAGAGAGAGAGGAAGGGGGGAAGGAAGAGATTAGCACAATTCTTTTCTCCTCTCCCTCCTTTTCAGCTTCTTTGTAAAAACAAAGCAGTTCCTTTGATACTGGTACTAATTGCTATTTTTTTTCCCTTTCTTCCTCTTCCACAACCACCTCCTCCTCCTCCTCCTCCTCCTCCTCCTCCTGGAGATATAATCCTCTGATTGATTGAGCCACCTTGGGTAGTCTTGTAAGCTCTGGCTGTCAGTGGGCACATCCCGAAAACCAGCAATTTGGGGATTAGGATGCAGTGAATTGACAAGAAGTACCTGGCAGGGGAATTGGGAGCAAACTCAGTTTCATTGGATCGTTCAGAGACCGATTAGCCTTCCAGAGAACAATAAAACAAATATGAATAACTGCATGGAAATTGGCAGCCGCCTGCTTTGGCGCTCTTTCCTTAAAGGAGAAGGCCAGTATTGCCCCCCTCTTCGCTCTGTAAGGGTTGTGCGTGATGAAAATTCAAAGGGTGTTGTTGGCAAGGATCGCTTCCCTCCGTGTAGTTTTAAAAGAACCTCTGTGGAGACGCACACACACAGACTCCCGATGGCAGTATTTGCAGTCTTGTAAGTTAGCGCACAATTTACAACCATTCATTTAGTGACCGTTTGAAAGTCACACAACGGCGCTGAAAAAGAGACTCCGGACTGATTTTTTTTTTCACACTTACAACCATGGCGGCCTCCCTTCACTTAATAACTGCCTTACTTAAGAACAGGAATGTGGGGCTCGTAAGTCGAGGATCGCCCATGATATAAAACCTCTGTTGGTAGTTCTGTTTATTTACACTCGTCGGCCACTGGAATTTGTAGGTAGGATGCCAGATTCAAAATAACTTAACAAAACATTTTTATGCTCGATCATCCAGACCTGAAGATAATTCTTCTTTTCGCTGATGTACAAATGCTCATTTCTTTGAATTTCATCCCTCCCCTTGTACCCCAGGGAGGGAGGGATTATTCGTTACTAGCTCAATACCCGTGCTTCGCTATGAAATTATGTGATCGGGCTTAGTTTTCGGGGACGAAAATAAGGTGGTGGTGGTGGGGGAATTGTGCCTCTGCACCCATCGGTATTCATCTGGCTAGCGTCCTGTCAGTGTGTGAGAAAGCTGAGGGCTGTTTGGAAACTGAAAGAGTGTTTGCTGTGTGAGCGAGGAGACAGCAAGGAGCCTGGGCGTGGCTTAGCTCAACAGTTCTGTACTAAAGCTGCTTGGTGCATGGAATAGGAATAGGAACAGAAACAAGAATAGAATAGGAATAGGAATAGAATAGAATAGAATAGAATAGAATAGAATAGAATAGAATAGGAACAGGAACAGGAACAGGAATGAACCAGAACCAGAACCAGAACCAGAACAGAACAGGAATAGAATAGGACAGTATAGAATAGAATAGAATCCTTTATTGGCCAAGTGTGATTGGACACACAAGGAATTTGTCTTGGTGCAAATGCTCTCAATGTACATAAAAGAAAAGAGACATTCATCAAGAGTCAAGAACCATAGGTACAACACTTAATGATAGTTATAGGGTACAATAAGCAATCAAATCAAATAAATCTTAAATATATTATAAGAATGCAATATAAGAACACAGGATAATAATGTGTTATAATGCAAAAAAAAAAAATACCGTAATGTAAGACTGCAATATAACGCAATATAAGAACACAGCATCATGGATTCTGAGTGAGGAAAAGGAGCGTATTATACGTTACTTGTGCTATATATGCTCCTAAACGGTGCATGACCCTCTAGCATGAGCTGGGAGAGATCAGGATTGTCTATGATACGCAAGTTCAATAGCCTTAATCTCTTAAGCACCTCCTACTGACCCATTGACTATATTTCAAAGCTGGGGAGAATTCATCTCATTAACCAAGCAGGGGAGGGACTTCCTGTGCCCCCCCCCCCCTTTGCTTCAGGAGATTTGGGCAATGAGAAATTGCTGCCATCTGGGAGATAGTAAATCTGATTTTTATTTTGATGCATTGCTTTGGTGTTCTGGTGTTTGCCTGTCTGGAACATTAGTCTGTAATTATGAAGCCTGAGAAGGAGGACTTTCCTTTTAATCTATCATTTTGCAGGCACTCTGATGATCTCTGTTTTTTTTTTTAATTTTTAAGTTTAATGCTGGTGGAATATGGGAAGAATTATACAAAAGAAGAGATGGGGGTGGCTGGATGATGAAGTGAAACTTAGGCTGCCTTTTCTCAAGCCAGATCTGCTGGTTTCCTTAACTCCTCCTCCTGAACAACCAGCTAATTTTTGGAGGCATTTGAAACAGAAACTGTGATTTTGTGATGCGGTTTAAATTTCCTATGCCGTCGCATTAGCCCAGAGTAATCGCTTTTCAGCCTTGGCAAGCTTTAAGATAGGTGGATTTCAACTCCCAGAATTCCCCAGCCAGGGGTCTTTTGACTAATCAAAGGCGGAAAATCATGCTAGTGAGAAGGAAATCATCCAGGCAATTTATATGGTTGGCTGTAGACTTGAACTTGGCTCTCCGATTTCTGGCCCACTTACCTTCATTACTTTTTTTGGGGGTGGTGGTGGTGGTAAAGTTTTTATTTTATATTTACAATAAACCCATCTTTCATTTAAACAGTGTGTCGACTGGGTACGTATGTCTTGTGCTGACAATTATAATTAGTACTTTTCTGACCAATATAACCACCATCACCTTTTTTCTTTAGAGCCATTATCTCTTACACCTATTACCTTTATAGCAATCTTATTTCTCTATGTAATCATTACCTTCCTTACCATGTCACCATAGTTTGTATCCCTTCTTCCACACCTGGAGCATTTTGTCTCGAGACGTTTACTACAATACGTTGTACGGGTGAGCTATCCTGACCTGAATATCAAAAAGCAAAAAATTCAGAATAACCCCAGTGTAGAGATGTCTTCCTTTCCATTGGAACCCTAACTATAAAACATCTTACTCGATAGCAGAGGCTTCTGGCTGGTTAGGTGGCGGCGGCTCCAGGAACAAGTAGGGATATATATGTGTGTGTGTGTGTGTGTGTGTGTGTGAATGTGTGTGTGTGTGTGTGTGCTGCTTGTGCTCTTAGAGTAATCTTTTTCCTATTGCCTCATAGGCCAGCACTCTGAAAGGAAGTTCAAAGGTTGTGCATTGGGCCAGGAAGGATGTGTTTTGTTTTAAGCGCCAACTCTTGTACGAGCCCATCATTTTTTTCTTCATGCAGTCAAGGAAGCGTGGTGTGTGAGGAAGCCCCCCCTTTTTTTCGCAACTTTGGTCTGTTTCTGCCTTAATTCCTGCATTCTAGGGTAGAAAAGGGGGATCTAATCTCTCATTTCACACGTGAATAAGCAGGAAAGAAAGAAAGAAAGAAAGAAAGAAAGAAAGAAAGAAAGAAAGAAAGAAAGAAAGAAAGAAAGAAAGAAAGAAAATCAATCAATCTGCAGAGCAGGGGTATCTAACCTTGGCAATATGGCCCAAGGAGAAAGAAAGAAAGAAAGAAAGAAAGAAAGAAGAAAGGAAAGAAAGGAAGACAGGAAGGAAGGAAGGAAGGAAGGAAGGAAGAAAGAAAAGGAAAGAGAAAGAAAGAAAGAAAGAAAAGAAAGAAAGAAAGAAAGAAAGAAAGAAAGAAAGAAAGAAAGAAAATCAATCTGCAGAGCAGGGGTATCTAGCCTTGGTAATATGGCCCAAGGGAAAGAAAGAAAGAAAAAAAAAAAGGAAGGAAGAAGAAGGAAAAGAAGGAAGGAAGGAAGAAGAAAGAAAGAAAGAAAGAAAGAAAGAAAGAAAGAAAGAAAGAAAGAAAGAAAGAAAGAAAGAAAGAAAGAAAGCAATCTGTAGAGCAGGTATCTAGCCTGTAATATGGCCCAAAGAAAAAGAAAAAAAGGAAGGAAGGAAGGAAGGAAGGAAGGGGAAGGAAGGAAGGAAGGAAGAAAGAAAGAAAAAGAAAGAAAGAAAGAAAGAAAGAAAGAAAGAAAGAAAGAAAGAAAGAAAGAATCAATCTGTAGAGCAGGGGTATCTAGCCTTGGTAATATGGCCCAAGGGGAAAGAAAGAAAGAAAGAAAAAAAGAAAGAAAGGAAGAAAGAAAAGAAAGAAAGAATCAATCTGAAGAGCAGGGGTGTCTAGCCTTGGCAACGTTGTGAACCTCAACACCCAGAATTCCCCAGCTAGCTATGGAATTCTGGGCGTTGAAGTCCACATAAGCCTTAAAGTTGCCAAGGCCGGCCACCTTTGCTTTGGAGACCGTGAGTGATCCAAAGCTCTTCGGGCTGTGATTCTTCTCAAGCACTTGCAGGACACACAAGCATTTGTCTCCGTTTACACGTTGACCTTCCTCCCCTGGCCGGGTGTGAACAGCCTCTCTTTGTCCCATTAAGATAATAACTGTAGTTCACTGGGACAGCATGACTGTTCGCTCAGAGTCAAATAATGCGGCCTTTGTGAACAGGGATTTTTTAGATGAGATTTGACTTGTGCTCTTATAGGTTTAATACTTATTTTCCCAGACAGAGGTTTGGTGGTTTTTTTGGGGGTGGTGGTGGTGGCGGCTTTTCCTCTTCTCTGAAGGGATCTCTTTCATTTTAAGAGCTGTCTTAACGCTTCCCTCCGCTTCAGATTGCACCCGGTCCCGGGCTGATCATCCTTGCAGCAACAGCAACCCTTTATAGATAGATCACTGGGAGCCAAGTCTTCCAAACAAGATTTCTATCCCCACAGGAGCCTGGCTCTGCATTGTTACGAAGCCGTGGGGATGATGAATGTTTGCTGGTTTTCCTTGCAGACTTCATTAGTTTTTGTAGTTAGAGCTTTTTTGGGGGGACCTGGGAGGGGGGGGCAGGGGAAGACGCTTTCTCCATTTTAATTTTGCAATAATTTTGCTAATTTGTTCCTCCTGCTCATTCGACACTGGAATATATCTCTTCCCTTCCCTTCAAGCCATATACCTCCGTGACTGTCTCACATCCATCCGTCCATCCATTTATCTGTCTCTATCCCTTTCTATCCATTTATCCATCTCCATCTCTCATCCATACCTACCTACCTACCTACCCCCCCTCTCACAAACGTTTAATAAATTGCCTGCAGACAGGCTAGGCAAGTGAGTCTGAAGAAAGTTACTAAAAGAAGTGGCAACTGCTGGCCCAAGAGAAAATGGACAATTCATCAAGAGATAGGAGCTGTTGGAGCAATGAAGCTGTTATTACAGAACTGCTGTCCTCTCTGTGGTATATATATGTATATATTCCTCCCCTCAGAGGAAGATTTTGCTTTGTTAGGGAGGGAGACCCCACCCCTCCCCACTCCTTGTTCAGGAAGGCCCCAGAGTGTGCCTCATTTCTCTTCTCTTCTCTTCTCTTCTCTTCTCTTCTCTTCTCTTCTCTTCTCTTCTCTTCTCTTCTCTTCTCTCCTCTCCTCTCCTCTCCTCTCCTCTCCTCTCCTCTCCTCTCCTCTCTACTCTACTCTACTCTACCCTACTCTACTCTACCCTACTCTACTCTACTTTTCTACTCTACTCTTTCCTATTCCTACCTCTACCTCTATCCCTCTTCTCTTATACCCTACCCTGCTCTTCTACTCTTTCCTATTTCTATCTCTTCTCTCTTCTCTTCTCTTCTCTTCTCTTCTCTTCTCTTCTCTTCTCTTCTCTTCTCTTCTCTTCTCTTGTCCTCTCCTCTCCTCCTCCTCTCCTCTTCCTCTCCTCCTCTTCTCTCTTCCTTCCCCTTCCCTCTCTCTCTTCCTCTTTTTTCCTTATTTACCATGCATTTTAAAATGCCATGATTGTTCAAAGTAGTTTACCATTAGTGGCTGATTACTAATTTGCTTGCCGAACAATTATCCAAATTGGGCTTGCAATGTTGAGAAGCTCGAAACGGGTCATTATTAAGTTTAAGTACATCTATGGATTTTTTTCCATTTTTTATTCCAACGGAGCATCATATTTTAATGTGCTTAATGCAAAAATAGCCAATAAAGAACAAACATCCCTTTGTGCAGACCGGCCAGCTGGGACGCTGAAGACAAGAAACAGCTTATGCTGGGATAGATAGGGCCATTCGAAACACCCCGGAGAAACAAGGGATTACTTATTGTCATTCCAGGGCGCTCCTCTGGTGATTTTGGTCCCTGGTTAGAGTTTTCCTCCTCAATCTGAATTTGGCTAAACTCCAGCTAGTTTAAAACACTGCTCTTAATAAGCCAGAGAGCCACAAACCCTACTTTAGCCTTAGCTAATTGCAACAAGAATGGGGGCCTTTGAACTATGGTGCTGGAGGAGACGCCTGCAAGTCCCTTGGACTGCAAGGCCATCCAACCGGTCAGATCAATCCTGGCTGCTCTTGAGAAGGCTGGATCCTGAAGAGGAAACTCAAAGACTTTGGCCACCTCATGAGAAGGAAGGAAGGACTCCCTGGAGAAGAAGAGCCGAATGTTGGGAACGACGGAGGGCAAAAAAAGAAGGAGAAGAGGAAGAGGAAGAAGAAGAAGAAGAAGGAGAAGAAGAAAGGAAGAAGAAGAAGAAGAGAAGAAGAAGAAGAAGAAGAAGGAAGAAGGAGGAGGAGGAAGAAGAAGAAGAAGAAGAAGAAGAAGAAGAAGAAGAAGAAGAAGAAGAAGAAGAAGAAGAAGAAGAAGAAGAAGAAGAAGAAGAAGAAGAAGTAGAAGAAGAAGTAGAAGAAGAAGAAGAAGAAGAAGAAGAAGAAGATGATTTAGTCGCTGAAACAGTCAGCGTGAGCTTAAATGGACTCCAGAGGATGGTAGAGGACAGGAAGGCCTGGAGGAACGTTGTCCGTGGGGTTGTGATGGGTCAGACACAACTTCGCAACTGACACCAACAATTGCAACAAGCTAAGAGTTTCACCAGAATTCATTGGCATTTGAATGCCATGGGTTCTTTTGTCAGCGTTAAACAAAAACCAGGGGAACCATTGTGCCTGAAAGTTAATTCCAGAAACACTGAATGGCGGGTTAGGATAACCCAAGCCTGTGCTTTTAATTTTAACGCTTAATTTTAAGAACAATTGATCGGTGGGATGGCTGGCCTCCAAATGTTATCGGTGCTCCATCGCTGGAGGTTTTTAAGAAGAGACCGAACACCACCAGAAGACAAGCAGTGGGTGGAAACTATCCAAGGAGGGAAGCAACTTAGAACTCAGGAGGGATTTCCTCATGGTCAGAACAATTAACCAGTGGAACTGCTTGCCACCAGAAGTTGTGGTACTCTGCTGTCACTGGAGGCTTTCAAGAAGAGACTGGACAGCCATTTGTCTGGAATGGTATAGGGCGTTCTGTTTAAGCAGGGGTTGGACTAGAAGACCTCCAAGACTCCTTCCAACTCTTGTCATTCAGTATTTTCTACAAAAGTCCTCATGCCCCCTTGGAGGATTTGCATTATGAGCAAGCCATGATGGCCGGAAATCAGGGCTTGCTCCAAGCCAGAGAGTCCCTATCCTAGGAATTATGGTTTGCTCCATTCCGACGTTACCGCAAGCACCCCTGAAGTTCTTTTGCTTATAGGATTAAGAGACGATTTAGTGTGAAAAGTGCCATGGATAATATTCTGGGCCCCGTTGCCTTGTTAAGTCCCCTTTTGCATCCCCCGGCAAATAGTAGTCTTTGCTTCTTCTAGGTGACAAAATAAGAAGCGGGTTGGAAAGCTGGCTGGCTTAGCAAACATTTCTGGGTATCAGTAACTTAATGTGCCAGGGCGGAGAAGAAGGCTTGCGCGCTTTCCTGAAGTCCATATTGCAAACAGAGGCAGACAAACTGGCAGATATTCGTACTGAGGTGGCTGGGTTTTTTGGGGTGGAAACCTCTGGGGTTCTGCAAAGATGCCAAAAGTCATGGTGAAGGTGGCTGAGGTTTGCAGGGATCAGTTGGCTACAAAGAGGAGGGTGAGTCTTACAAGGGATGAGATGCTCTGTGTGTGTGTGTGTCTGTCTGTCTGTGTGTGTGGTGTATGTGTAGGTGCATGC
Organism: Pseudonaja textilis; assembly: GCF_049901715.1. Lineage (NCBI taxonomy): Eukaryota > Metazoa > Chordata > Lepidosauria > Squamata > Elapidae > Pseudonaja > Pseudonaja textilis. The sequence continues at coordinate 4,607,007 of NC_142007.1, read as the reverse complement.
GCGCAGATGGGTGAAATAAGAATCCAGATTTCATGGGCAAAGTGCTCTGGATGATCAAAACTCACACGCTCAGCCTTGTGCCAGGGAAAACTTCGCACCTTCTGCCAGGAAGCAAAAGTGCTCCTCTGCGAACATAGAACAGCAGAGTTGAAAGGGACCTTGGAGGTCTTCTAGTCCAACCTTCTGCTGGAGCAGGAGACCCTATTGCATTTCAGACAAGTGGCTGTCTGCACACACACACACACACACACACACATACACACACCCCTTGTTCCTCTGCCTCGTTGCTGCCAGACTCCGAAGACTCCGGAGTCAGCACCCCACTCCCAGATGGTCCTGGCCCCATCTCTGCATCGGATGCAGGACCCTCATCCGAGTCCTCCCCAGACTCCCGGACGGGTCCCCCTTCTTCCCCACTGTCCGACTCCGCCGCTGTCTGCACAGGCTGCCGGCGAACCACAACAATCGCGGTACAGTCCTGGTGCTGCAACTGCCACGAACTCCAGTCTGATCGGGTGCCCTGGGAATCGTGGTTCTTTTGTGAGGCTTTCCAGTTCTGGAAGTTCTTCATCGACAAGCCAACTTAGGTCATTCTTTCCTCACTGACTCTACGAAACTGTTACTCCATCCAAATGTTGCTGTTTTTCAGCCACTGTCTGCCAAGTGCAATTATCGGCTAGTTTGCAGATCCGAGTTGGGTAATTTTTTTTTTGTTTGTGTGTGTTTCTTTTTTAATTTTATTTCGTGCTTCTTGTTTTGTTTTTGTTTTTAAATTACCAAAAAAAAAAAACCACGTCACAACGTGACCCAGTTTGACAAGAGC
>NC_142007.1:3941184-4016184 GCF_049901715.1 Pseudonaja textilis | reverse complement strand
TGTCTGTCTGTCTACTGTATATCTGCCTGCCTGCCTGCCTGCCTGCCTGCCTGCCTGCCTGCCTATCTATCTATCTATCTATCTATCTATCTATCTATCTATCTATCTATCTATCTATCCATCCATCCATCCATTCACCCACCCACCCACCCACCCACCCACCCACCCACCCACACCCACCCACCCACCCATCTATCTTCTATCTATCTATCTATCTATCTATCTATCTATCTATCTATCTATCTATCTACCTACCTACCTACCTACCTATCTATCTATCTATCTATTTATCTATCTATCTATCCATCCACCCACCCACCCACCCATCCATCCATCCATCCATCTATCTATCTATCTACTGTATATCTGTCTTGCCTGCCTGCCTACCTACCTACCTATCTCTTATCATCTACCTACCTACCTACCCCTCTGCCAATTAGCAGATTAGAAGGGAAAGGGGTGTATATTTTCCTGCTTAAATTCTTTGCGGTCATGAGTCAGAGGGAGGGGCACCCACTGTGATGGCAATGGTTTGGCGTAGAAAGCAAATGCCTGCGTTTCTCTTCTCTTCTTTTTCTACGGTTTGACGGGGGTGAGGTCGGTCGGCAACCCTGTTCAATATGGAGCAAGACCGTTAGATTGGAACCGAATGGGAGTATTTTTAAAACACAGGCCGTGTACCATCATTGCTTGCAGCCAAAATCACTCCTGACAAAGTGTCTCCTCTACTTTGGGAACCAAAGGAGGAGGTGGAATATTAGTTCTGTGTTTCTTAACCTTTAAGAGGTGTGAACTTCAACTCTTAGAATTCCCTAACCGGCATGGCTGACTAGGGAATTCTAAGAGTTGAAGTTCACATCGCTTAAAAGTTGCCAAAGGTTAAAAAAACAACTGGTCTGTGACCTTACAGTTTTGCGCTTCCTTTTTAACGGGCATCCCTTCCTTGACCAAAAGGTCACACTGTCCGTAGTGGCAGGGCCATCGATGGCAGCAACTGTCCAGTTTCCCCCCCATGGCTAAAGCACAAAGCCCCCTAAAATAGAAAGCCTCCATAATTAAAACTGAAGTTAAAATTACCCAACTGTGCCGCTCGATGTTAATCCCTGATTAACTGTTGGCACCGTTTGATCAAGAGGGGGAAAAAAAGAAACACCTTTGTTTTATCTCTTCAGTGTTGTCATAGAAATATATTTATTCTTTTGCCGTGTTGTCTAAGGATGTCAGGGCTTGGATGAATCTTCTCTTCATTCCTCTAGTGCGCTGTCCATCTTTTTCCATGCGCCAGCCCAAGGAAATAAAACCTGGTTAATTTCTTCCCCCTTTTTTTTTCTTTCTTTCTTTCTATCCGTTGTTTAGCTCACTCAGAATGCACGCGGACATAGCTTTGCCTTCTTTTTAAATAGGCAATATAGCTAGTCCTTGACTTACGACTACCGTTGAGCCCCAAATTCTTGTTGCTTAAGCGTGACACTTGATAACTTAATTAAGCTGTGTTCACACAACCCTTGAAACTGGACGCTGGATAGCATCGTTAACTTCACTTAATCCTCCAGGGAAAGATCGAAAGCAAACAAGGTCCAGAGAGAAGAAGGACATCGTGGCTTCAAAATCTTAAGGGGCTGGTTTGGACAAAACTCAACAGCACTTTTTTCGTGCGGCTGTTGATAAAAATAGTATGGCCAACAGGATCGCCGAAGTCCGATGATAGATATGGCACGAGAAGAAGAAGAAGAATTAAGGCATCCCAATGGATGCATCTTTCCAGGCCACGAAAGAACAACATTAGACCAATCCAAACTTAGCGTGTCATGCAGCTGTAGCTCTTGGTCTCCGTATCTGGCTTATGGGCTAGTGTGCAGTGTTGGTGTTATTTACAATTATTTCCCTTCCTAGGACTTTCAAAGGCCGCCTTGCCCGGTCAGCCAGAACTACGTGTTTGTCAACCACTTGCGCCGGGAAATTGCAACGCACAGTGTCGTGCTTTTCTGTAAACAAAGCAACTTTCGTTCGTGGTTGAACATTTTGACGGACCTTAGGAGAGGCAGGCAGGTTTAGTAGTAGTTGCAGCACCATGGAGAGCTCACGGCTGGTGGTTCAAAGGCTTTCTTTGAATTTTCTCTTCTGGTTGCGGCAGTTGCAACCAAAAGAGGTAGCTGATACGACCCCTTAGTGCCCCTTTGAAAAGCTGGGCTCCCTTTCTAAACCCCCCAAGTGGAGTGGGGACACTTGGCAAGGTGGACTCTGCAGCTCCACGGTTTTAGTAAGATAGATTGCTATCGATTTCCAGACTCTCGCTTCTGGGGAGTCTGTGGCAGAGAGTTGTGGGCACTTGAAAAGCCGCGTGGATATTTGTGTTCGCCCGTCTAATGCGTGGCAAGGGAGAAAGATTATTGTGTGTGCCTTCCTGTTCTGACCTACTCTTTCCCAAAAGCACGAGGCCAACTCTTCATCCCAATAAACCCCTTTTATTTAGTTTACAGTGAATTCCTCTCCAGCAAAGTCCCACCCAACAGTCTTTCAAGAGATTTCATAGTTACAGACCTTTATCAGGCTTGGAGAGTTGCCAGGCCGATATCTTTCAGACGCCATACTGTAGCAGACAATACTTGGCAAGAATGCAGGAACAGGTCTTCACCCTAATTTGTCTCCTGCAAAACCCCACTCCCCTTTTGCTCCTCTTTATTCCCTATGGGAGAGGCCATTCACCTGTGGCTTTACTCCCAAGTTGACCCTTGTTCCTTAGCTGTTCCCTTCTTCTGGCAGCTCTGTGCATGCTCACACTGGGAACAGGCTCCAGCTGCTCTTCTTCCCCACTGATCTCCGACTCCAAAGGCAGTTGATAACTGTCGGACGGTCCTTGCCTCATCTCTGCCTCCGATGCAGAGCCCTCATCAGAGCCTTCCCCAGACTCCAGGACTGGCCCATGTTCCTCTCCAACCTCCTCACTGTCCGAGTCTGCCACCAGCTCCGCTGGCCGCTGGCGGGACACAACACTTCCCTCCATTATGAGGCTTCACGGTCGCCTCCTCTTTCGCTGGTTGCAATGTCGGCTTGGCAGATCGAGGCGATTGGCCCTTGGCAACTCAAAAGGAAAAACCAGCAAGCAAAAGAAGAAAAAAAGTGATGCCTCCTTTGGAAATAATACCGCTAATTCTTATTTTGCATAGCCTCCCTCGAAGGGGTAGTTGAATTTTCCTCCTTCCTCCTGAGAAACGGCACAAGAGGGGGAACTGCATTGATTGGGGCTGATTGCGTGTTTCCATTAGAGCAGACGATGTGGAACACGGTAGCAGCTGAGTGGTCCTTTGTCATGGTTAGTTTCCAAGGCAGGATACCCAGTTGCCTCCACAGCTAGCTGCAAGCGTTCCCATTATTAGCGAAGAGAGCTACCTCCCTCCCACTGAAAAAGAAAAAGCAGAAAGCTTCCAGCCGAAACTCCATGAGGCTACGGTGGTTTTAAATAGGAAGCAGTTCAGTTGTTGGGAGTCCCTTCATTCCACCCTGTTCTTTTCCATAAATCACGCTGAAGAAGACTCTTGGGAGGATTGTGATCGGGGAGGAAGAAAAACCACGTTAGGAGTTTTTGGCAGCTGCCAAAGAGTTTGACATCTCAGTCCTCCCACTTTATGCCCCCTTCTCTTGGGACACCGGGCCTTGAACTTGATCGTTTGCTTCCGTAACCCAAGATACTCACCCCGGGAGATCGAAACAAAGCACAAATTGCTTGCTTGCCGCGCGAAAAGCTTGGCGTCGCCGGAAATCTTCTTACTCTCTTTTTACTTGTAATCGGGGATTATCCCGCAGGCAGGCTGATATTGTTTGTTCGGTAACGTCTTACTCGGAGAGGCAGGGTCTAATCGAGCGCTAAGGGTCTTGCGAACGAAGAACGGAGCAGGAGACGGATGAAAGTCCACCTTAAATAAATAAAATATTCCTGGCTAATAACCGCGGGTACCTTTTGAAGCCTAAACGGATTAGCCTGTCGCATTATTAGCTTTATCAAGAAGTTATTGAGTGTGTGTGTGTGTGTGTGTGTGTGCGCGCGCGCGCTTAATTATGGATCTTCCCTGCCTGCTATTAATGAATGAATTAAAAAGAGGCAGTTTAACTCAGTTGAAGAGTCTGGGGGGGAAAAAAGTGAGAGAACAATAGGAATTCTTTTCCTTGGCTCCTTCTAAAGTGGAGCTGCTTACTCCAGAGTAGTTTGACTTAACCAGATCTTTATAGAATAGAATAGAATGGAATGGAATGGAATAGAATTCTTTATTGGCCAAGTGTGATTGGACGCACAAGGAATTTGTCTTGGTGCAAATGCTCTCAGTGTCCATAAAAGAAAAGAGACATTCATCGAGAGTCAAGAATCATAAGATACAACACTTAATGTTAGTCATAGGGTACATTAAGCAAGCAAGTCATACTAGGAAACAGTCAATAAAAATCATTAGGATACAAGCAACAAGCGACTATAGTCATATAGTCATAAGTGGGAGAAGATGGGTGAATGGAAAGATGGAGGATTAATAGTAATAGTACTAATAATGTAGGTCATCGAGGAGGGACAGAAAAAATGGTTTTCTTTGCTGTGTCCGGTTCCTCCTGCGCAAAGGTGAGAAATTCACTCTTCTGGACCATCTCTTCTGGCCCCAGAGAGCCCAAAGTCTCCTTCCAATCCAGTCACACAAATCTATTTTGGGCAACCAGGATCGGAAAGGAAGGAAGGACACCCACAGATGTCACTTCCTTCTCCAGGTGCTCCTTCTCCATTACGGAATCTGCGACTGCACGTTTGCCAAAATCCCGCCTTGAAAACCTTCCAGAAGGATGAAATCATAGAAACACGAAACCCGTTGAGAGCCTCTCAACATCAGGGACTTCGAGAGGGGTGGTCTCCAAACTCCCAGAATTCTTCAGCCAAGCACGATGACAGAGGGATGCTGGGCATTGAAGCCCACTTACCTTAAGTAGCAATAGCCCTTAGACTTATACACACCGCTTCACCGTGCTTTGCAGCCCTCTCTGAGCAGTTTAGAGAGTCAGCCTTTTGCCCCCCTGCCCCCCACCTCAACAATCTGGGTCCTCATTTTACTGACTTTGGAAGGATGGAAGGCTGAGTCAACCTCGAGCCGGTCAGGATCAAACTCCTGGCAGTGGGCAAAGTCAGCCTGCAATAGCGCATTCTAACCACCACAGCCAGTCGGTCAGGATCAAACTGCTGGCAGTGGGCAGCGCTAGCCTGCAATACTGCATTGTAACCAGGGGGAGGGAGGGAAGGAAGGAAGGAAGGAAGGAAGGAAGGAAGGAAGATAGCAATAGTACTTAAGACTTCTATACTGCTTTATAGTCTTTTACAACCCTCTCTAAGCGATTTACAGAGTCAGCCTTTTGCCCCCAACAATCTGGGTCCTCATTTTACCCATTTCAGAAGGATGGAAGGCTGAGTCAACCTCGAGCTGGTCAGGATCAAACTCCTGGCTGTGGGCAGAGTCAGCCTGCAATAGCGCATTCTAACCACAGCCAGTCGGTCAGGATCAAACTGCTGGCAGTGGGCAGCACTAACCTGCAATACTGCATTGTAACCAGGGGGAGGGAGGGAGGGAGGGAGGGAGGGAAGGAAGGAAGGAAGGAAGGAAGGAAGGAAGGAAGGAAGGAAGGAAGGAAGGAAGGAAAAAAGGAAAAAAGGAAGGAAGGAAGGAAGGAAGGAAGGAATAGTACTTAAGACTTATATACCGCTTCACAGTGCTTTCCAGCTCTCTCTAAGCGATTTACAGAGTCAGCCTTTTGCCCCCAACAATCTGGGTCCTCATTTGACCCATTTCAGAAGGATGGAAGACTGAGTCAACCTCGAGCTGATCAAAATCAAACCCACTTAAAACATCGCGTCTGGGGAATTCTGGGAGTTGGGAGTCTCTTCATCTTTTTAAACAAAAACGACAACACTGCTCTCAACCAACTCTTACGTACTGTGCTTGGAATTTTTTTTCTTTTCTTTATCTCCCCATCCTTGAGCGAAGGGGACCATGCATTGGCTTGACTGGGAATTTCAAACGCCCCCCTCTGCGGTGTGGATTTAGAGATTGCTTTGCAAAGGGAGCCTTGAATTCAAGAACTCATTATCTGCCTTGCTTCCCCAGCCCATCCGTGTTTCGAATGAGTTGTCACGGGAGGCCTTGCCTTCTTCCTTCCTTTCTTCTTCTCCTGCCTTCCTCTCCTCCTCTCCAGAAGTCATAAAACAAAACAGAACAAAACAGAGGAAGGTTTCACACCCTCCAAGGACATTTCCCAAACTTTCAAAGCAGGCAGAAGGAAACTAGCGTTAAGGCCCTATTCCAGAGTTTTCCCCCATTCCCTGTCTCTGCACCCGTGATCACAGGAGAACCTTTAATGGGTATTAACCTCCGGTTTAGCGGTGAGTCTTTCTGTTGTGGATTTTTTTATTCCTGGCCTTTCCACTTCACTTTTCTTCAAAGCAACCAAGATCCCTATTTATAGAAAGGAGGATCAATGCCTCTTTTTTTCCCCCCCAAGGTTCATTCTCCTGCACGGGCCTTCGTAACAGAAGCAAACCTTTCCCCAGATTGCCACCTGACCTCCCCTCCCTGTTTTCTCCAAAGTAGGTATTCCTGCAGAGGTGCAGCCCGCAGCCTCTTCTCTTAAGAGTGCTAAAATTCCCGATAATGGGGGATATATATACCCAGCAGAATATGCTGCTACCTCCCTGGCTCAGAGGAGAGGCAGTTACGGAGGACAATGCCTGAGGCAGAGGCCAAATAATTATTAGCATCTTAGCAAAGATTCCTTCCCTCTTCAAGCTTTGACGGAGAGCAGAGAAGGAGTGTGAAGTGCTGGCTGGTCTAAATGGAGAGGGTTATATTTCCTACCTCCTCTCGTCTTGCCGTCTTCTACAAGAAGACTAGAGTTAAGGGTGCTTCAAAGCCTTCAGGGACCTGTTTTTTGGTTGTTGTTGTTGTTTTTAGGTGGATTGTGGAAAGGGGAAACAGAGGCTAAACATAGCTCTCCGGCAGCGGCGGGGGAATTTGTGCAGCAGCAGCAGCCAAATAAGTAAATAAAGAGGAAGGAGTAAAATAAAATAAAAACCCTACCAGCGATAGCTTATTAGCTGCGATGCTTGATGCTTTCGAAGTATAGATAGAAGCAGCAGCTATCTTTATCAATTTTCATCTCCCCTCCCACCTGAGTTTGGCAGGAAAGCGGTAACAGCCTTTGGGCGGTGGTGTTTTTTTTCCATCTTCGGTACAGCTAGGAAGGAGGAAGATTAGGGGAGGTGAAGAGAACCACCTGGGATCTCGGCTTCTCGTGGGAATTTAGCCTCCTCTCCTGCCTCCCCGTCACTGCTTTGCAGGTTCTGTAGGCCTGATTCTGTTCGCCTAACGTCCTCCGTCTTAAGAGTGGTTCCACTGAATGTAGAATAACAAAGAGGTTGTAAAAGGGACCTTGGATATCATCTAGTCCAACCCCCGCCCCCGCCCAAGCAGTAGACCCCACACCATTCCTCCTGGTAAGCCCAAGAGGCATCTGCAACTGGAAGGAGTAGCGTAGGCCACCTTTTACAAGGCAGAGTTCGTGGGATCCTAGGTTTGCAAGAGGCCGTGGAGGTCTTCTACTCCAACCTCCCTGCCCGTGTCAGGAATCAAGGACTATCCTGGCTTGAAAACCTCCCACAAGGAAGCCACGTTGCCTTTTGAAGAAACCTCCTTGTGCAGGTCCCTAAATTGAGTTCTTCCTCTGGAGAGGGGCCCCATCAATGTTGGAATAGTTAAAAAGGGATCCTCCATATTTAAGAGCAGGCTATCTCTCCATGCCAGGTGACAGGGAAGACGGTAGAGAGAAGAACTGTAGCCTCCACACCCAACTTTGTTTAGAAAACTAGGTGCTGTCAGGATTCTGGCAGTTACCTCAATTGATTGACAGGTACATTGTTGAAAGGCAGATGGAGTGGTGCGCTGGCCTAGAGATGGCGCTCTCGCCTCACAATCAGGTAGAAGCCGATATTTTTCTCTCTCTGGGCACACTGAGAATCTATCTGCTGGAAACTCACTTGACAGGAAGGGCATCCAGTAACCTCTGCACCCATTTTAGCTCAACTCCACCCCCCAGGGTCGTTAAATGAAGATGATTGTTGAAAGGCGGATAGGGTGCCTTCCAACTATCTTGAGACTTCCAACTACCTAAATGCTCAGCACAGCAAGTCGCTAAAGTGACGATTTATCTGAATCCAGAGAAATCTCATTCTATCATCATGGCTATCCTCCGCGTCTTCCTAAATAGTCATTTATTAGAGAGACTTCCTGGTAAATGAAGGCCAGCAAGGCACCTCCTCGCAAAAAATGAGGTGTGTAAAAAAGTACCTTAGGGGCTTTGGAGCATCCTGGCTTCTCCCAGGGTCCGGGAAAAGATGGTCTGTGTAGTTCTCAAAGAGAACAACCTGGTCAGAGGCATTGGAGCCACATTGGTGGCCTCACCAACCACCGTCAATAGCAGTAACCCTTAGACTTATACACCACTTCTCCGTGCCTTGCAGCCCTCTCTTAAGTGGTTTACAGAGTCAGCCTCTTGCCCCCAACAATCTGGGTCCTCATTTTACCCACCTTGAGCCAAGTTGGTCAGGATCCAACTGCTGGCAGTGGGGCAGAGTTAGCCTGCAATACTGTATTCTAACCACTGGGAGGGAGGAAGGAAGGATTCATTTTACCCACCTCAGGACGGAAGGCTGAGTCAACCTTGAGCCAAGTTGGTCAGGCTCGAACTGCTGGCAGTGGGCAGAGTTTGCCTGCAATACTCCATTCTAACCACTGGGAGGGAAGGAAGGAAGCAACAGCCCTTGGACTTATATACCGCTTCACCCTGCTTTCCAGCCCTGTCTAAGCGATTTACAGAGTCAGCCTCTTGCCCCCAACCCTCTGGCTCCTCATTTTACTGACCTCAGACGGATGGAAGGCTGAATCCGCCTTGATCCTGGTGGGATTTGAATGGCCAAATTGCAGGCAGCCGGCAGGCAGCAGAAGTAGCTTGCAGTACAGCACCCTAACCACTGCACCACCAAGGTCAAATGGTCCCACAAAGCTCCAAGACTCTGTTTCCAAGGCATTTTTTGAACAGCTGCTCCAGATTCTACCCCACGGGCCTCCCCAGGAGAGGCAGCCAAGCTGGGGCTGCCTTGGAGGACAACCCAGAGCAAGCCCTAAATTATGGAATTGGATGCAGGCAGGCTGGGATTGGGCAGGGCTCGGCCATGTCCTTCCCCAAACACCGCTGGCACAAAGAGAGAAGAACAAAAGCAAATCCTTTGTCTGACTGCATGGTGTGTGTGTTGTGTGTGTGTGTGTTGGTGTGTGTGTCTCAACCCCAGACCCCACCCATGGTCTTTAATTCCCCCCACCCCTCCTTTAAAGAAGGCACCAAAGTCCATCCAATCTTTGAAGCTGGGACATTTTTGAGCTCCACGATCCTATCCTGGCTGGCGCTGTGTGTGTGTTTTGCGGGGAGGCGGGGTTGCATCAATGGCCGGGACCAGCTGTTCAGTCCCCAGGCCACTTCCACTCTCTCGCCCCCTGCTGGTCCCCCGTCTGTCCCCTTCTGGTACCACTTGTTCTGTAGTAGCCCTCTTTAACTCTCTCCCCCTCCCCTCTCCCTAAATCCTTTGCCATGGTAACGCGGCACAGGGCTGAAGAGCTTCGAGAGGCGGAAGGCAAGGATTGCTTCCTTGAAGCAAACGGCCATTTCTCCATCAGCAACGGCAGCGAAAGGATTCCCATGGGGCAAAAGTCCCTCCGATGCACCTGTGACCCCTCCCCCTTTCCCTCTTCCGTTCTCTTTCCCTTCGCTTCGTTCCAACATCCTCTCTTTTTTTTCTTTTTTCTTTTTAAAGAAGCTCAAATGGGAAGCCGTAACCTTCCAGGTTTGCAGATGGTCCAACTTGAGCCATATCCCTCCTCCAGGTGCAGGAGAATTCAAATTATTATTATCATTAGTATCGTTTTAAATTAAGGTCGAAAGAGTGCCTTAGGAGGAGTGGAATAGTCTAATTTAATGGGGAAAAAGCAGAACCTAGCAAGAATTTCAGAAGGAGCCTTGTAATCCACAACTGGGAACTTCCAAAAATCATCACCATCATCTTTTAATGACCCCATAATTTCTTGTGGGGTGGAGTCTGGGCAACTGAATGGAGCTGAGTGTTTCCTGGCCGGAGGCCCTTCCCTGTCGCCAGTGTGGAATTTTATTCAGCAGATAAATTCTCATTGTGCCCAGAGAGAGAAATATCTACCTCTCACCTAGGATTGAACTCACAGCCTCCTGATTGTGAGGCGAGACTTCCACCTCTAGGCCACTGTACCACTCTAAACTTCCAAAATAATACTGACACAAAAACTGTGCCGCCAAGTCCTGTTTCCAAAGGAGACCCTGGACAGCTTGGAGGGTTGAATATGGAATCAGATATTTGGGCAAATGTTGACTTTTGTGCATTGGACGATCCCTTGGGCCTTGAAATTCTTGTCTGTTTAACTGAGGGTTGTGTGGATGGCAGATCTGGAACAGAGAGAGGCTTTGTCCATCACCTGGCTCTTGTGACTAGGAGTTGCCAACTGGGGTAAACCTGGGACTTTTCATGTCTATGCAGCCTATGCACAAGAACGTATTTTTTTTTTTTTGCTCGTAGAAAGTTGCGTCGTACCTTTATCGCAGATTTGTTGAACTGTCATGGCACCCCTTTCTGAATCCAAACTCTCTTGTGGGCTGGTTACACAATTCCTGAGCAAACCAAGGCTAGCTGGGTGGGAAGGCCCAGGCGTATAAAAGTGTGTAAAAGAGCAGCGGATGCAGACGGCTTGGGAACTGTCCCCTGACCCAATTGTGAACCGATTCGAGGGGAAAAACGTGGACTCCTGCAGTTCCCACCTTTGGCCAGATTCTGCTGTGGGGGCGGCGCTGAGGTTCAGTTGACTTCCATATCCTTGAAGCAGTTTGGACGCCAGCCCAAAAATTCTGAAAAGCGACAGAAAGAGGCGAAAGCTGCTATTTCTTTGCTCTTTTCGCACTTCCTCCGCCCTCCCCTCCCTGGTGCCTTTTAATTTAAAAGTGTATTTCTTAATGTGTGTCACGCCATTCCCTCTGCTCCCACTCCCCCCACCCCCCGCCCCCGCTGCGGAGAGTCCCTTCGGGGCAAATTCTTTCTCCCCGTTGAGTTTTATTTCCAGCAAGGGGTGGGAGGGAAGTGGGAAGAGGGCGGGGGTGGTGGTAGCAGGGGCAGGGCGGATCAGAGCTGGCTAGGAAAGGGAACTCCGCCACAACCAACTTCTGTTGCACCTGCCCTTTCCCATAACCCCCTCCTCCATTTCTTCTTTCTTCTGCCTCTCCTACTGATTAATGCTGATGATTAAGAGCCAGCCAGTCCATCAACCAATCCCCCCCCCCCCACAAACCACGGGCATCCTCGTTGCAACCAGAAGGATGACAAATGGCTGAACGCAGCAGGACGTCTGGGTAATTGTTAACCGTGATTTGGACTCAACCCCGCAGTCACGTCCAGGTTTTTTGGCAAGAAGTCTCGTCAACTCCAAATTAAGCTTCTTGGAGCTCGTTTAGCCTCCAGGGTTTTCTTAAGTTCCTATCATTTGTGATCAAAATGTGGTGGTTATTGGGTTTTTTTTTTTCCACCCCTACCGCAGCCAACTTGTAAAATAAGATCACCTTTATTGTTATTTTCTTCCTGGGGGCCAATAAAACTTTGTTGCCTGCTCTCAAAAGGGTACACATACGTAACACGCACATATAGATATGCTAAATACATGCCTACTGTTCTGACCTAGGCTTTCCCCAACAGAACGAAGCTGACTCCTCGTCCGGATAAACCCCTTTTATTTAGTTTACAGTGAATTCCTCTCCAGCAAAGTCCCGGCCAATAGTCTTTCAAGATATTCCACAATTGCAGACCTTTATCAGGCTTGGAGAGTTGCCAGGCCGATATCTTTCAGACGCCATACTGTAGCAGACAATACTTGGCAAGAATGCAGGAACAGATCTTCACCCAAATGAACTAATTGTCTCCTGCAAAACCCCACTCCCCTTTTACTCCTCTTTTATTCCCTATGGGAGGGGCCATTCACCATCCACCTGAGCCTTTACTCCCAAGTCGACCCTGGTCCCTTAGCTGTTCCCTTCTTCTGGCAGCTCTGTGCATGCGCACACTGGGAACAGGCTCCAGCTGTTCTTCTTCCCCACTGATGTCCGTCTCTGAAGGCAGCTGATAACTGTCAAATGGCCCCGGCCCCATCTCTGCCTCCGATGCAGAGCCCTCGTCAGAGCCTTCCCCAGACTCCAGGACTGGCCCAGGTTCCTCTCCAACCTCCTCACTGTCCGTATCTGCTGCTAGCTCTGCTGGCTGCTGGCGAGCCACAACACATACATGCGTACATACACCTAGACTCTAACATCCAAGTACATATAACTATCAATCACAGTCCATCTTGAATACATAAGCGGAAAGAGGAAGCTTGAGAATTCACAAGGTTGGATCCTGTATGGAAGAAAACGTGGCTGAATTTGGATGTTCCAGGAGAAGCTCCTTCCCTCCCAGAAGATAACGAGGAAAGGTCCCAAGAAACATCCTTAAATCTTTTAGCTAGGACATTCTCTGGCTGCCAAGTTGCCTCCGTTTTGAACCCGTGTGCGGAATGCCTTGTTTCATAAATAGCATTTGCTGTCTGAATGTCAGCATTTGAACAGACAAAAGGGGTAAGGTGAGATCCTGGGCTTGGCTAAGACAGATGGAGTTGTAACCAAAGACTCCGGAAGGGAGAGGTTTCACTCTCGAACGCCTCTGCCTAGTCCGAAGCCTAAAAACGACTAAGAAGAAGCTGGCTTCCAGATGGCATCTGGCAACCAAAGGAGTGGAGCCGCTTTGAGTGTCGACTGTCTTCTTCAGAGATTATTTCTGATGTTGGATTTGGCCCTGGCTAGACGAGAGTTGGGAAACAGGCAGTGCTAAAATTAGATCGACGGTGGAAACGGTTCTTAAAGGATGCTGAATTGCTGGAGACCATCAGGGAAGCTGTAACAGATGCCACCAGATCCATCCTCGCCTGCTTTTCAGCTGGCTTTGGAGACAGATTTGAGATCATCACGTAGAAGCGGTGAGGTGGTCCTCTTTGGAATCCATTCCTTGTTTTGGTCTTGATAAACTACACATCGGGAACTCAGTCATTTATGTTGTGTCAACTCATAAAATGTTCCTATGCCTGTTCTAATAGTTGCCATAAAAGGGGTGTGGGGAGGAAATTTGGAAGAGCAGTGCAGCAGTTTGGAAGCGGAAGCACATTCCAACTCTTCTCTTTAAAAGGTTGCAACTAAACTACCAGAGCTTTTGCCTGCGAATATATTTAATTAACGTGAATGATGACACCAAGAAGTTTAAGAAGAGGAAAGGAGCTAGGACAAGAGAGAGAGAGAGAGAGAGAAAGGAAGGAAGGAAGGAAGGAAGGAAGGAAGGAAGGAAGGAAGGAAGAAAGAAAGAAAGAAAGAAAGAAAGAAAGAAAGAAAGAAAGAAAGAAAGAAAGAAAGAAAGAAAGAAAGAAAGACTCTTCTCTGGAATTGGACCTCGGCTAGGAGACCGCACAAGAATCCCAGGGAAGTTGTTAGGGTGGATCCCTGAAGGATGACCCACTCCTGTCCGATGGCCAAGAAAACTGCATTTAAAAGATCCACGTTTTTAAGCGCGACTTCGGCGCATCTTTACAGTCGCCTCTTCATATTGTTACAGGGGTCTGTTTTCCGGCGAAAGAGGAAAAAAATCGTGTCTCTCCTGCAATGATACGGCCAAAGATCGGTCATAGTATGTTGAGAAGTACAGAAACAAATAATCAACTTGTGTTTTGGTGCATGTGAACAAATTCTGCAGCAACGTGAGATTTCTTGCAATCAATACTTGGAGAACGGCATTTTCGGTCTTGATATTAAATAAATGTAAAGGCCACCTTCACCACAACTTCATCACAACTTGTCTCGGGAGTCCTGGGCATTAATAAGTAATGCATGCTAGTTTCTCTCCCCTCCCCCCCAGTAAACTTTAAAAGAGCCAATCCATCCATGGGAGTCTCCTCAGATAATTGATGGACTCAAATCATAGAGCTGTCCCAGATTTTTATTCCTTAGGTGCCTAAAGGGAACAATCGAGCCATTTTTGAACCGTGCCTCTTCTTAAATGTAAAAAGGTGAGGATAATTTTTTTCTCTCACTGCAGGATAACCGAATAACAGAGTTGGACTGGTGGCGGCTAACATTTTGGGGGCTCCTGTGCCAAAAATTGCTCTTGCGCTCGCATGCCAGCACCCAGAAGGCAATGCACGCGCCCCATGCTCCCTGCATATACATGCACGATTCCCCCCCCCACATGCCACCCCCTTACCTGCACTGCGCATGTGTGTGCCTCCCAGCTGATTTTTCGGTCTCCCAGGGGCTGGAGGGAAGCCTCTGCAGCCTTTCTAGGCCGAAAAATGGGCCTGTGTCATCACTTCCTCTATTTCTGGAAATACCGGAAGTGACAAAACGGGCTTGTTTTTCGGGCTGCGGAGGCTTCCCTCGAGCCTCTGGGAGGCCGAAAAAGGCCTCAAACGGGCCGAAAATCAGCTTGGAGGCTCGCACATGCGCAGTGCAGGTAAGTTTGGCTGGGGCTCGCGTGCCCACACAAATGGCTGTGTGTGCCACCCGTGGCACACGTGCCATAGGTTAGCCGTCACGGCCCTAGACCATCTAGGGGGTGGGGGGAACAAAAGTCACTCAAACATGGTCTCACCGTTGTCAGTCCAGCTGTCAGAGTAACAGACGTTTTACTGCTTGACAAATAGAGTCGGGTTTTTTGCGGTTTGCTTCCCCGCCGAATTAACCTGAGCATGTCTTTCAAAACTCAATAACGGTCTGAATCAAGAGAATTTGGTCCCTTTTTGGCCAAACTTTTCCCCTGAGACACAGGTAAGTCCTAGACTTACCCCTGTTTGTTTAGTGACGAAGTTACGGTGGCGTTGAAAAAAAAAAAAGGGACTTACAAGCTCTTATTTCACACTTAATGACCGCTTGCAGCACCCACCGTGGGATCAAAGTTCAGGCGCTCAGCAACTGGCTCATATTTACGACCGTGGCACAGGTCTGACCAGCCAAAATCAATCCAGATTGGCTGACACACAACCACGCCGCTAAGCTTAAAGGGCAGCGATTCACTTTAACGGCCCGGGCCGTGTGTGTGTGTGTGTGAGAAAGTTTGCAAAACGGGGCAAGGCTCGCTTCTCCTCGAGAAATTCGGGGCCCGATCGTGGTCGTAAGCCAAGGACTGCCTATTCTCGACAACCCCAATTCCTAACAACCCAGCGAGCCCCCCCCAATCCCAGCATCCAGCGGCTACCCATCTACTTCCAAGGAGATAAAAGGTGGCGGGAACTCTTGTTTTTCCCGCGGCCTCTTATTTTGTTTTCCCCAAGTCGTCTCCTCCATTTAAATCAGGCAGCCTCCCTAGTTGCTCCCCTGAAGCTTGGAAAAACTCTTGTGGGGGGACCCACATCCATCCTCTCGCATGGGCCTGCGGTGATACAATTAATATTGATGGAAGGGAAGGAGGGGCCGGTAAGGGTGGGGGAGAGGAGGAGGAGGAGGAGGGGCCCGAGCGCCAAGAGCACCAGTCGAATCCGCAGCCTGGCGTATCTCCATGGCAACAGGCACTTCGGCTTCGTGCAGAATTTATAGCGGCTTTTTTTTTTCTTCCTCCCTTTCCTGCCCGCTTGCAGCACTTCCCCTCCCTCCTCCCCATCGCTCGTTCCCGGCATCCCGTGGCGATTTAAATATATAATACTTGAGAGAGAGAGAGAGAGAGAGATGCCCTTTTGCGAGGCTCTCCTCTGGAGGGGATGAAGATTCCCACCAGTGTGTTGGAGGGCCCCTCTCAACCCCTTTCGGCTTTGATTTGGCGATGAATTAAGTTGTAAATCTTAGGGAAGGGAAGCCAAGGGCCGAGTGGGAAACCGGGAGCCCTTTTGGTTCTTCTTCCAATCTGAAGAGAAGTCCAGCCCCCATGATGGGATTTAATGGTGGGAAAGAGACGATGGAGAAATAGGTTCTTGAATTGAGGCTGTGAATGAAGAGGAAAAGGGAGAACAAGAGGTGGGGGAGACAGGTCCCTGAATTTTGCCCCTTCCCCAAAGAAAGTTTTGGCTCAGGTGATAAACGTCGAGAGGCTTAAAGACCCCTAAATTTGATCCCACATCCTCATTCAGATATGGGGAGTTAAGTAAAGATATAGTTGTATTATCCCACCAAGTGTCACGCCCCTGGTGGAGACTGACTCTGAGAGAGACGAGGAACAGCCGACAGGGAGTAGAAGTGTGGCTCCGGAGGTTGTGGAGGAGGCTGGGGAAGGGCAGAGGCCGGCTGGGCAGTCGGAGGAGGACCCAGGCCCATCGTCTCTCCATCCTAGGGCATGCAGGGAGGAGAGGATAAGGGAGAGACAGGAACGGCATGGTCTATGGGGGAGGAAAGGGCCCTGATCCCCTTCATGGGCTGCAGCTGTGAGAACTGGTTAAAAGGACAGAGATGCGTATGGGCCAGAGCTGGAAACAAAGCATGGAAATATCACTAGTCTGTCGTTTCTCTCTGAGTTTGACGTCCTTCCCAGGGTGCGTTCCGATACCTGTGGACGTCTTCAAGTTCTTGCTTGGTTCCCTTAATTGCTTCAGTGTGGTTTGTGTTGTTTTTACTCTTTATAATTTATAGGCATTTTTAGTTTAAACGGCATTTCCTCCTTTTCGTAACTGCTTGTGCGGGAGGTCTTTTTGTCTCCAGTCAAGCATAGTTGGAGCTTTGAAGCAAAGTGAAGGAATAAAAGGGCCTTCACCTCTTCTTGTGACTGTGTTTATTTTGTATCCCACCCTGGGTCATCACACCAAGGAACCAAAAATAAAATGGAGCTTCATTCATTCACTCTTTCATTCCAAAGGAAAACAATATTTGCAGCTCAGGGTTGAACTCCGGTGTCTTTGGTGTTCTCTGAATTCGTTTTTTTCCCCCCCGCCAACGTTTCGTTACCCAATTCACAGTGCAGCACTGATGATGTTGCCTAGTTTGGTCACGAAACGTCTGCAAGAAAACAGCCGAGCCCAAAGAGCACCGAGGACCTCACAGTTTTTCAACCCATTTGAACAGTTCTTTCAAAAGTAACAACAATTGTGTGGTAACTATCCCACCCCACCCTTCTTCCTGCATGGTAGGAGGTTATCTCAGGATAGCCGCCTCTCCAAATGTGGGCTGTATTAAAAAGGGAAAACACACACACACATTCACACCTAAAAGTGAAAATATAAAACAGCACCCCGGACTTGAGCTATTATAAACACTTAACATTTAAAAAAATAACAACAGTCCACCAACACATAGAAATGTGTTCATTGCAAATGTTGAGGAGGGGCATTAAAATGACGGTTCTCACAGTCATATTTTCCAGCCGAGTTTGAGAATCATAAGTTTGACCCAGGATGTCCCTCTTGGAGATCCAAAATCCCAATTTTTTTTTTTTACAAATTTTTGGAAAAAGAGATATTGGCTGTGAAGCTAATTCAGATCCATGGTGACATCACATCCAGAGATGCCCCTCTGGGCAAGTTTTGTCTCACGCTAAAACATCTATTTTATACTTTTGAATAAACCACAGTTCCCAATATCCTGGTTTACAAATCCACCAATCCATAGTTCAAATCTGGTGGTCAGGAAAAGACGAAATCCGCTAGTTTTCCAAGCATCTTTCCATTCATCCCACTTGCTACATTCCGCCAGAATTCCTTCCCATTTTGTATTCTGAGGGAGAAAGTATTGGTGCCCTCTTCATTTTGGTACCAACTGCGTGGTTGCGACAGCATTCAGATGCCAGGCTAAGGACCATTTCGGAGTTATTTTTATATCCTCTGATCCAGTCACCACACTATAAAAAAGGGGTTGAGACTCTGGAAAGAGTGCAGGGAAGAGCAACCAGGAGGATTAAGGGGACTAAAACATACGAAGGACGATTGCAGGAACTGGGCCTGGCTAGTCTAGGGAAGAGAAGGATCAGGGGAGACAGGAGAACAGCCTTCCAAGATTTGAGGGGCTGCCCCAGAGAAGAGGAGCGGGTCAAGCTATTTCCCAAAGCACCTGAAGGCCAGACAAGGATGGAAACTGATTAAGGAGATTCAATCTGGAACTAAGGGTGACTTTTCTGACAGTGAGAACCATCAACTGATGGAACAGAAGTTGCCTTCGGAAGTTGTGGGAGCTTCATCCCTGGAGGCTCTCAAGAAGAGACTGGACTGCTGTCTGTCAGAAATGGTGTAGGGTCTCCTGCTTGGGCGGAGGGTTGGACTAGATGACCTACAAGGTCCCTTCCAACTCTGTTAATCTTAAAATCCTCCTTGCTGTTGTTGCTATTTAATCTAGATTGTACCAAATATTTGTGTTCTTATGTTTTGTCTTGGGGAGGGGTCTCTTCTAGCAGCCCAAAAGCGGGTGTATTTTTAAAAAAGAAATATCCTTTGAGGTTGACTGGCCTTATCACGCTAGTGCAGAGAGTAATACGATCTTCTGGATAACTTTAAATCTCAGTTTGCAAACGATGGAAATGCCTTCACTCCACATTTGTTCTCTTGGGAACCTTACTGAGGTTATGCACAATACTGTATGTGGACAGAGCTTACCTTAAAGGCTACCATTAAGCATTTAGTTGATATGTTTGCTTGGTTATTTTTATATCCCAAAAAACTTCCTGTTTCCTTCCACGTTCAGGCTCCTGCAGATAACAGGGATCGAACAGCCACGGGTAAAGCGATACACAAAACTATAAACATTTACAAATATAGATACTTTCATTGGAAAACGAAGCTTCCCAAATTGCAAAGAAGCGCCAAAATTCACCCGTAATTTCATGGTGGACCAGGGATTTTTCTCGAAGCCATCCAAGGATTAACTGCATGGCTCAGGAGCTGGTAGGCCATGAAAATATTAAAGTGTGTTAACACCCCCAAATCTATAAAACTAAGGGTCTATTTTTGGAGGAAAAAAATGGCCCAAGAATTCCAGGTGTGGCAGAAACACTTATAAACTACTCTGCATTTGGGAAAACCAAGGAGAGGATTCAAAATTGCAGCAAATGGTAAAAAAAAAAGACCCCCAAATTAGCAGTAGAATTCAACTTTTGCAATCAACTAAATGCACCAATTTGGTAGCCCTCTGTGATAGATGCTTTTATTTTATTTTTCCCCCCAAATCTGATCAGTCTAGTAGACTGATGAAAGATCGTTTCTCCCCAAAATACTTCTTGGTTTATCTCTTCTAAGTCACATTTTGAGGCAGGCAAATCCAACGGAAGCTCTGTGCTTTGTGGAGGGGGGAGAAAAAACGCTCATTTTTTCCACCTCAACGCTTCGGTGTTTGCAGGCTTTTAAAAAAAGGATATGGAGCTAGGTAAACCCTATGCTGCTATTTCCCACCTAGGAGTTTTAATCGCTGTTCCCGCTGCGTTTTTCTGATTGTTTCTCTGCCCCAGTGTGAGCGGCGAGGGACACGTTTGTGTGTGGCGATGTGTACAGGCGTGATCTGGAGCGCCAAAATGCATGAGCAAGTGCCAGCATTGCAAACGAGAGCCCTGGAGCTCCCTCTCGTTGGGTCTGGAGGGCACTCTGCGCGTGCTCGAAGAGACTCTTCCTCTCCTGATTTAGAAGGAAGCGTGCAGGAACAAGACTCTGCACTCGCCCAGTAATGGGTTTTTATGCCGAAGTAGCTGGGTGTGTGCATTCTTTGCACCTACCTACAAGTTTCTGCCTCTCGCCTTTGAATATTCAACACTATTTTCTGAAAAACTCCTGCTTGCTCTAAAATCAGCCTCGTCCCTCCCAAATTCTGCCAATCTGAGAACATGTTTATTTGCCCTGTTTGTGTGTGTGTGTGTGTGTGTGTGTAATCTAGCTACCTAAAAAGCGAAACACCCCTCACGCATCATCACAAAATCTCCAGAATCGTAAAGCCTACAAACTTAAAATTTGGCACGTATGTTCCTCCTCTTGGCTTCTAGGTGCTCACTAAGAAAGGATTTTTTTAAAATGACCACCAGAGCATTAATATTTCCTGTATTATTATTATTATTATTATTATTATTATTATTATTATTATTATTATTATTATTATTATTATTATTATTACACTCTGATGCTAAGGAGTTCTAATCCCCCTCCCCACCTGAAAAGAAACCTGTTCCAAATGCAAAACACAAGCAGAGGAGTTTCGGTTTTAGTTTCACAGCACCAAGCAGCTTTAGTACAGAACAGTTGAGCTAAGCCGTGCCCAGGCTCCTTGCTGTCTCATTCTTGCTCGCCCAGCAAATACTCTTTCAGTTTCCAAACAGCCCTCAACTCCCTCACACACTGACAGGACGCCAGCCAGATGAATACCGATGGATGCTAGTAGGCAGAGGCAGAATTCCGTGCCCTCTCCTTATTTTCCTCCCCCAAAAACTAAGCCCGACCACATAGTTTCGTAGCAAAGCACAGGTATCGAGCTAGTGGCTGGGTATAAAGAGAAACGGCTATGACGCTATTTCGGTAGACAGGACGAAGTTTACTTCTGGGTAAATGCATCCAAACCCCAAACTCTTCATTTCCCCTTCTCGTTTTATCTTCTAAAGAAAAAAAAAACCTCTGCTATTGCCCTCCCCGTGCTCCGAAACCCCATTGCACAGTAAAAAATCAAGAGCGTTAGCAGCAGTGAGTGGCTATAATTAAATTTCTCCTGATTAAAATCTACGGTTGCAAAGCCCACTTAAAATTTAACAGAGCAGCGTGCTTGTTCCCAGATAGGAGGTTTCGGAGCTGTCTGTAGCTGCAAAATTTGAGGTGAGGTGTGGGCCCGCCTGTTGCATTCTTGTTGCATTCTTGTTTACATGAGAAGATTTTTTTTTTTTTCGATATCCAGCGGGGCTTTTTCTCAAAGGTCAGCTCGTTCTTAAGCCAGTGGAACTTGTGAGCTAATACGCTATCTTTCCTGCTGAAAAAGCAAACCATCAGTTAACATCCTGCAGATAAGTGATCGGAGTCTTCCGTTAAAGAGAAGTTGGAAAGTTGCAACCTCTACAAATTTGTGGAAGGGCGATGGGTTTGAAGTGGTGGAATACGGAAAAACAGAACTGGAAGGGACTTTGGATATCTTCTAGTCCCGTGATGGCGAACCTATGGCACGCAGAGCCATTTGTGTGGGCACGCGAGCCCCAGCCAAACTTACCTGCGCTGTACATGTGGGGGGCTCTCCGCTGATTTTCGGCCCATTTGAGACCTTTTTCGGCATCCCAGAGGCTCGAAGGAAGCCTCCGTGGCCTTTGTAGGCCGAAAAACAGGCCCGTTTCATCACTTCCGGTATTTCCGGAAATACAGGAAGTGATGACATGGGCCCATTTTTCGGCCTACAAAGGCTGCAGAGGCTTCCCTCGAGTCTCTGGGAGACCGAAAGATCAGCTAGGAGGCGTGTGCATGCGCTGTGCAGGTAAGGAAGCGGCGTGGGGGGGGATCGTGCGCGCAGGGGGCAGGCCTCCCCACGCGCATTGCCTTCTGGGTGCTGGCACATGTGCGCGCGCACAATTTTCAGCACAGCAACCCAAAAAGGTTAGCCACCATTGTTCTAGTCCACCGCCAGCTCAACAGGGGACCTTAGACCAGTCCTGACAAATGACGATCCAGTCTCTTAAAAGCCTCCAGTGATGGAAGCACCCAACAATGTCCAAAGGCAACTTCTGTTCCACTGGCTAGTTGTTCTCACGGTCAGGACATTTCTTCTTAATTCTAGGTTGCTTCACTCCCTTGACTTAGTTTCCATCCATTGTAGCTTGCCCTGCCTACTCTGGTGCTTTGGAGAGTAAGCTGACCTTCTTTGTCGGAAGACTGCTATCATAATCACCCCTAGCCCTTCTCTTCTTCATTAGACGAGACATACCCAATTCCTGCAACCGTTCATTGTGCAAATTTTTGTGTGGCTGGGATTTTATGTTCAGCCCAGATGAGAAATCGGGACTTCAGGTTTTTGGGGCGATGGGACCTTCCCAGTTCAAAACCTGATTCAGACAGTATCAGAAATCGTGTAGGTTTCTTGCGAGAGCAGGGGGTTGGGACTAGATGACCTTCGAGGCCCCTTCCCGCTCTGTTACTGACCAGTGAATCTTCCTAACTGCTTAAGTTACCCGCTTTTGGGCAGATAGTTTATTTTCTTGTGACTCCAGATATTTCTGTAAGTTTGGACTCGATTCTACTTTTACCTCATTTCTGTTACTGTGCGGGAGAGAAATTCAGGCCTCCTCCCACCATAGTTTCTTTTCTTAGACTTGTTTGTACTTTATTTGTATTTATAGGGTGCCCAGATGCTCCGTTTTGGCTCTTTTGCTTGTGTTACTAAGTGTTTTTGTATGAGTGGAGGGGTGTGAAATTTCCATGGGTCCTTCGTCTTCGTCATGCAGTTGCTTTGGAAAACCACGGAGGGTCGCGTCCTCAAGAGTTTGTAGGATGGACTGGACACATCTGGGTGGAGTTGGCTGCATCTGACCACAGTTGGGTCAGAAGGCATGAAGACCAGGCCATACTGCCCACTGATATGGGGTGAAGAGTTCCAAGGAACGAGCCCTGGTACCCATCTCATTCCCCACCCACCCTTTTTTCACTTGTCCTTTGTAGAAGATAACCAGCTTGAGCTGAAGGAGGGGTGAAACACATCATAAGTCATGAGTTTCTATGCGACTGTGAAAGATCTAAGTCCACCCCGCCATGAATTCTTGACTTATCTCCCTCTCATTTCCCTTGACTGTTGGTAGCTCGGGTTCTTGTGGAGACCTTAAGCTTGCAAGAAATCTCATTGGAACTGCCTGAACTGCCATAAAAGAGGACCTGACCTGGAGGGCTCACATTGCAGCCCTGGTCAAAAGGACCCAGGAGAGACTATACTACCTGGGACTTCTCAGGGAACAACAACTGAATGAAAAACTGCTGGTGTCCTTCTACCGCTGCTCCATAGAGAGTATCTTAACTTATTGCACACCTGTATGGTTTGCCAATTGCACAGGGGCAGATAGGACAGCGCTCCAGAGGGTTTAATGTCATTGCCCAGAGGATCATGGGTTGCCCTCTCCCCTCTTTGGAAGAGCTTTATAGCTCCCACTGCCTTAAGAAAGCTCAAAATATTCTCAAAGATCCAACTCATCCTGGGCACCCCCCGTTTTTTTTTGAACTATTACCATCTGGCAGACGGTACAGAATAATAAAAACAAGGACAAATAGGCTGAAAAACAGCTATTATCTCCCAGCTACAACTATTGAATTCTACTGTATAGTGCAATATTATGCTCAGTCCATAGTTAACTTCTCTCACTCCGGCACCAGGATGGTCCAATCACGTCTTTTCTTCAGAATCCCCGCAGTCAGGGCAAACTTTGGAGTCATCTTCGTCCAGCATTCCCAAGTCACTAGATGGACTTCAACTCCCAGAATTCCCCAGCCCCTCACGGCCGTTGTTCAAAAGTCCACACACATTTCAAAAGTTGGCCAGGGAACTGGCAACCATCATCTACTCTGTGTCTCTCTAACAGATGGCCGTCCAGCCTCTGCTCTCTGCTTTCTGCCAACAAGTCTGCCCGAGGTGGTGTTCGTATACTCCTAAGCAGTTGGCCGATCGCTGGAGATTGATTTATTTCTTCACTAAGTAGGGGAGGAAGTAATCAATTAGGGGCAAAGGGGAATGGCGTGTTCAGCACACAGTGCAGTTGGTTGCTGAAGTCAGTTGTGGGTCTGGGGATGGGTTTCCCCACCAGGGAGATTCCCGTGTTGGGCTGTGGGGTCGTTTAGTGTAGTTTACTTTATTGTCATTGCCCCTCGTACAACAAAATCAAACACCCTCTTCAGTGTGCATCATGACCGTGAAAATAAGCACAAACACACATCCTTCACACTCCACACATTGAACTGAAAAACCCAACACCACGCCAACCATACAGCAGAATTCAACAGAGCTCCTGCCCCGGGTTAGAAGCTGTTTTTCAGCCTATTTATCCTCGTTTTTATTATTCTGTACCGTCTGCCAGAGGGTAATAGTTCAAACAAAGGGTTCCCAGGATGTGATGGATCTTTAAGGATGTTTTGAACTTTCTTAAGACAGTGAGAGCTATAAAGCTCTTCCAAAGAGGGGAGAGGGCAACCAGTGGTCCTCTGGGTAATGACATTAACCCTCTGGAGTGCTTTCCTATCTGCCACTGTGCAATTGGCAAACCATACAGAGGTACAGTAAGTTAAGATACTCTCTCTGGTGCAGCGGTAGAAGGTCACCAGCAGTTTTTCATTCAGGTGTTGTTTTCTGAGAAGTCTCAAGTAGTATCATCTCTGCTGGGCCCTTTTGACCAGGGCTGCAATGTGGGCACCCCAGGTCAGATCCTCTTTTAGGGTAACACCCAGAAACTTAAAACTGGCCACTTGCTCCACTCGGTCTCCGTGGATAAGCAAGGGCTGGAGGTCTAATCATTTCAGAGAATTGCAGTGGATGGGCTGTGTAGTACGGACACTAAAAATCCTGCCGTGTGTTAGGCGGAGAGAATTAACCCCGACCAACTCTCACTGTCCACATCAGCTCTCTGGACGTTAAACATCAAGGAAAGTCCATCTCTCTGGGCTTGGCGATCTCTTGATGGGCGATCTCTTTCCAGAAGCCTTCAGCGAACAGCTGGACAGGCCGCTTCTCAAATAGGCCCAGCCATCTATCTGCTCGACGTTCCCTTCCAGAGAGAGGTTGAATTCCCATGATGCCCAGCCAGCAAAAGCTCAACTCGTGCCTTTGCAAGCATTTGGGGACTGCCAAAGAAAACTTTTCTTCGACTCCAAAAGAAGCAACGATTCAGAACGCAGCCGTGTGATGCCAACCGGCTGTTTTGGCGGGGCAGGGCATCACCAGTGGTTGGGAACGACGTGCCCTGCCTGAACAAACTCAGGGCCAGGTGGTCTCCGTTTCCTTTCTTTCTTGCATACAGGAGTTGTGGGGTAGGCTGGGTGAGAGGAGAGCTTGGTGAAAAGTCCCTGTCCGCCGGAGAATAAAAAGGCATCCCTGCCACTTCGAGATAAGATTTCATTTCATAAAAAGTAATAAATCCAAGAAGAACACTTGTGCCTTTCATGGCTCGCCTGCAGTTTTGCTATTTAATCAGGAATCGTTGCCTGCCTTTATTGCAACGGGGATCCCCTAGACCATTTCGTGAAGCTTGGAAGATTCCCACCTCTGCTCCGCCAATTTCGAGCCCTCTCCCATCAAAGCAAAGTAAGTGGGACATTTCTCGGGGGCCTTTGTTTAATTTAAGCACGCAAACTGTCTCCTCCTGAGCGAGTCATTTCCTCGCCTGTAGTTTGGAGACGACAGGATGCCAGCAACAATAGTGGATGGCTGCGGTAACCTCTCTTAAATTCTTTCCTGAGGAAATGTGGCGCTTGCTTGGGGTAAAATTGGGTTTGTGGAAGATTAGCCACAGGATGCCACAACGGGCCACTTCAGTTCTAATTGTTCAAAGAGGGATATGGGCACGACGGAGATGAAGTGGCCTGTGCCTTCTCTTCTCTTGCTAAAACGTAGGGTGGGCCGGTGGGTGGAGATCAATATTTATGGGACCATCTGCTGTTGACCATGGCATATGGAAGATTGCTGCTTGGAAAGCAGCAGAAATAAATAATAAACAGAAGGAATTAATGCATTAAAGGGAAGGAGAAGAGATGATGGACGCGGGAGAAAACGAAGAGAAAACGGGTAGGAGTGAAGATGGGGGGGAAAGAATGATTGGGATCAAGGCACAAAAAGAAGCAAAGAGACCGGTTTAATTGTGAAGGCAAGAGCTAAACAGGTTGGAAAAAAAATGGAACTGATGCCATTGAGATTGTTACTGCTCGGATGACAGTGGGAATTCCGTAGGAGAGGACCAGGCTGAGCCTGAGGGAAGCGTCAAATGTGCCATCAGTCACGAGTCCCTTCGTGCCCACAAAAGATCCATGCTTGAGTTCCACTGACTCTTATCTACTGCCGATTGGCTTGGACCGTCAGTAGTGACAGAAACAATGATAGTTTTCCAAGGATGGTTTGTAGTTGCAAAGGTAGGGAGAATTGAAGGAAGCATCATTGGAAGCTTCCCGTAGATCCAGTCAGGCTCCTTCGCCTTTCCTTACCTTCTACTTTTAATTTCTCCTGATTTTTCTGTCTTCTGATGCTTTTATGAGCCTGAAAGTTGAATGGCACAAAACGGACTCTTTCTGGTTTGGGAAGAAAACCCCTGCTTGGACAATTACCATAACCCCATTCCGTTTTTCATGTTTTTTGTGGGAGGATCCAACAGCATTTTCTTTGAAGGGCACTATTTAAAAATAACAAATAAGTAAATTTCAGGCAGGGCTAGTAGTTGGGCCTAAGTATCAGTTTCAGGTAGTCCTTGACTTACGACCACAACTGAACCCAAAATTTCTATTGCTGAGCGAGGTGCGTTAAGTGAGTTTTGCGACCTTTCTTGCAGCGGTTATTAAGTTAGTCACACGGTTGTTAAGCGAATCGGGCTTCCCCGTTGCTTGTCAGACGGTCGTAAAAGTGGGGGTTGCGTGACACACACACACACACCGGACATGGTAACAGACATAAATATGAAGTTGCCAAGCGTCCGAACTTCAATCACATGACAATGCGGAATGCTGTGACGGTCCTAAGTGTGAAAAACAAGGCTGAGTCACTTTTTTTCCAGGGCTCTCGTAACTTCCAACGGTCACTAAATGAACTGTTAGAAAAGAAAAATCATCACTTATCCATGTTTTCTCTGTTGTTTTTCCTCTCTCTCTCCCTCCTTCTTTCTCTCCCTCTTTCTCCCTTTCCCTCCCTCCCTCCTTCTCTCTTTCTCTCCCTCTTTCTCCCCCATCTCCCTCTCTTCCACCTTCTCTTCCTCCCTCTCTTTCTCCCCGTGCCCCTTTCTTCACACACACAGACAGACAAAATGGTATAGGTATTCAAATTTAGAAAGACACACTAGAATGGTAATTAAGCAAGTTAATTAACTCGTAGCACAGATTGCACACCATAGCAATGGGCTCCATGCTGTGTCCAGTCTGCTTCTGGCTTTCTAGGAATCTTGGGTTTGTTCCTAGTGGCAGAAAATAGGCTGTCTTTGGCCCGGTTTCAAAATCTCAGCGCAAGGTTCGGACAGCCGGTTGAGGGCCTAGGTCCTTTTTTTCAGCACCTTCCTGTTTGGGGAAAGACGAAAGTAGAGACTCCACAATGGAGAAGCGCAAATCAGATTTTCGCCCGTCCCATTGACAGATTCAGAAATCGGCTGAGCACCTTCCGTGGACTTATGGTGGGTTGCAGACTGGACGTCCGGTTCTGGACAAGACACATTAAGGAAGGAACGTGTCAGATCTGAGCATGTCCCAAGGAGGGTTTCCGAGACAGAAAGGAGCGGAAAGACAGAATATGCTGCTTCAAATATCTGAAGGACAGTCAGAGTGAAGGCAGGGCAGAATAAAATAGCATAAATTAGGAATAGAATAAAATAGAATAGAATAAATTAGGAATAGAATAGAATAGAGTAGATTAGAGTAGAATGGAATGGAATGGAATAGAATAGAATAGAATAAGAATGGAATAGAATAGAATAGAATAGAATAGAATAGAATGGAATGGAATGGAATGGAATGGAATGGAATGGAATGGAATGGAATGGAATGGAATGGAATAGAATAGAATAGAATAGAATAGAATAGAATAGAATTCAGGAATAGAACAGAATATTGAATAGAATATAGAATAGAATAGAATTCTTTATCAGCCAAGTGTGATTGGACACACAAGGAATTTGTCTTTGGTGCAAATGCTCTCAGTGTACATAAAAGAATAGATACATTCGTTAAGAGTCAAGAATCATAAAGTACAACACTTAATAATAGTCATAGAGTACAGTAAGCAATTGAATCATATTAGGAAACAGTCAATAAAAATCGTAAGGATACAAGTGACGAAGTTAGAGTCATCCGGTCATAAGTGGGAGGAGATGGGTGAAAGGAAGGGTGGGAGGATTAAACAGGTTTCTGTTTCCTTTGGTTTGTGTTTGCTTTATTGGAAAAGGGTTCGGGTCAGAACACCTGACCGGTTGCTGCCAGGCGTCGTAGCTACTAACTCTGTAGGCTGTCTGTGTGCTACGTTCGGTTGAAACTTGGTGGGTGGGTGCAGTGGAAGACTATGAAATGGCTCTGCCTGAAGGAAGTGGATCTTTGTTATGTAGAATAGACTTTGCGCCCGGGCTTCAATGGCCCATTAGCCAAAGGTGCACTTGTCTCTTTGGAGGGAGAAATAAAACACCCCAAATGGCGAGGTAAGCCGGTGGTCTTTTTTCTTTACGCAGCAGGGACCCCCACCTCAAGAGAGGGTAATGAAAGAGTGAAGAGGAGCCAAGGGTGTTTTTAAAAGGCGGCTTCTAGCTTTTGATCTCAGAAATCCAATTAAATCAATTACTACCCAGAAGAAGAGAAAAGCTGTTTTTTTTTGTTCCTCTCTTTCCAAGGCTAGTTGAGCTGGATCTATCTTTGTTTGCTCAAATGATTTGACCCGACTGAGACGAAAAAGGTATAATGGTCCATAATGAGCACCTTTTGCCGGCAATGGAGCACCCCCTCATAAAAGAGAACAACGCTTGGGGAGAACTCTGTGTTCCCTTCCCTTCCTTTCAAAGAGACCTCGCCCTCTGAAAGCCTCGAGCCCTTTGGGTGTTTGGAAACGAACGTTTAAATCCTCCCGCTGCCCCTCTCAGGTTGAGAGACTATCCAGGGTTGGGGAATTAAACTCTTGACATCAAGAAGGATGAGGAGGAGAAGAGGAGGAAGAGGGGAAAGAAAGAACAGCAGCGGGAGGAAGGGATGGGGGAAGAGAAGGAGAGAAGAAGAAGAAAAAGAAGAAGAGGGGAGGAGAGGAGGAGAAAGAAGAAGAGAGGGAGAGAAGGAGAAGAAGGAGGAAGGAGAAAGGAGAGGGAGAAAGGAGAAGAGCAGGAGGAGGAGGAGAAGAAGAGGAGGAGGAGGAGGAGGAGGAAAAAGAGGGAGAGTGGGGGAGGAGGAGGAGAGGAGGCAGAGGAGGAGAAAGAAGAGGAGGGAGAGAGAGAAGAGGAAGAGGAAAAGAAAGAAGAACAGCAGGAGGAAGGGGGTGGGGGGAAGAGGAGGAGAGAAGAAGAGGAGGAGGAGAAAGAAGAGAGGAGAGGGAGAGGAGGAGAAGAAGGAGGAAGAGGAGGAGAAAGAAGAGGAAGAGAGAGGAGGAGGAGAAGAAGAAGAAGAAGAAGAAGAAGAAGAAGAAGAAGAAGAAGAAGAAGAAGAAGAAGAAGAAGAAGAAAGGAAGGAAAGAAAGAAAGAAAGAAAGAAAGAAAGAAAGAAAGAAAGAACAACAAACAGCAACAAACCCTGTTGATTGTTTCTTTTTTCAAACGCTCCCCACCCCCCCATGTGTAACTGTCCTGATTGGGAACATAATTTATTAACTAGCACGAATTGCAATCAAGAAATGAATAGATTTACTACTCAGCCCCTCACCATTCCTTTGTTTATTCTGTCCTAAACTTGAAAATCCCCAAATCCAGAGCATCCTTCCTTGGACTCCCAAGAACCAAAGTAAAGACCCACCCACCCACGCCAAACTAGGGCAAGTATAGAAAAAGAGGCAGAAGATAAAGATGTCTTCTGAATGAGGGTCACTTTTGGAATCCATCCAGGGCAAAAGTCATTCAAATCATTCCTCTTCTCTGTTTTTTTCCTGGCCCTTCCATCTTGGCTGCTCTTTGAGAGTTCCACCTCCTGTGATCAAAGCCCTGGGCCGGCTTTTGGGGTGAATCACTAATGCTCCCCTCACCAAAAACATGCCTTCCCATTTTCCCAGCTCCTCTGCTTTTACGCACTGGCAGGTGAAGAGACCTCAGGTGTGTCTGAGGTTGACACACCATCGGTGCCTGGAGAATGCCAGAGAACGTGACTTCCCGTAAGGCGGTCTGGGGCTTTCGCCCGGTTTCCCTGCTGAGAAGTTGGAGGTTCTGCGGAGCGATGTTGGGATGTGTAACCAGGGTGCCGGAAAAGCGAGGAAATAACTCAGCCATATGTTATTTGGGGGGCGCTTGGCGTTCATACATTTTTCATCGCCTTCCAATCCAGCTGTGTCCCGCGCGCTCCTGGCTCTGCCGGGGGAAGCAGAGGTACCCAGCCAGGCCTTGTTGAATACGCGCACTAAATTATTCACCAGGGCCTTGGGCCTGACAGGATGAACAAGGGTGGTTTAAAAAACGATCTTACAACAAAAGGAAACGGCTCAAAAGGACCTGGGTGGGACATGCAAACAAAGTCCCATTGAGAAAGTAATGGAGAAAATGGGAGGATCCAAATTTAGAACGAGTTCCCTTTGCCGGAGGTTTTCCTCGTTTCTCCCTGATGGAAAGTCCCTTGGAATAAATTTTAACTCCACGCTAGGTGCTTCTGTTATTTTCGTCTGCGGCCAAAAAATATCCAAATCCTAGACTAATTGGGAACTTGCCTCCAGAAGTCGTGGATGTTTCAACACTGGAAGTTTTTAAAGAAGAGATTGGACAACCATTTGTCTGAAGTGGTGTAGGGTCATCTGCCTTATTAAAGGGTTGGACTAGAAGACCTCCAAGGTCCCTTCCAACTCTCTTACTCAACTCTACTCTAGTCTACTCTACTGGAATCCTAACTTCTCAAATTAGGAACCTTTAGGAAGTTCCTTCTAACATTCAACTGGAATAAGTCTTATGATTCAGCATCTTACAGTTTGAATAGATGGAATAGAATAGAATCCTTTATTGGCCAAGTGTGATTGGACACACAAGGAATTTGTCTTGGTGCAAATGCTCTCGGTGTACATAAAGGAAAAGATACCTTCATCAGGAGTCAAGAATCATCAGGTACAACACTTAATGATAGTCATAGGGTACAATAAGCAATCCAATCGTACTAGGAAACAGTCAATATAAATCGTAAGGATACAAGCGACAAGGTTACAGTCATACAGTCACAAGTGGGAGGGGAGGGGTGATAAGGAGTGATGAGAAGTTTAATAGTAATAGTAGTGCAGACTTTGTAAATAGTTGGACAGTGTTGAGGGAATTATTTCTTTAGCAGAGTGATGGCGTTCAGGAAAAAACTGTCCCTCGTGTCTAGTTGTTCTGGCGTGCAGGGCTCTGTGGCGTCGTTTTGAGTTGAAACAGTTTATGCTTATGTTTAAATGAGGGAAACACATTTTCTCTTTTTCTATGCGATCTTTTTGGGATCTGCTTTTTATCGCTGCTGCCTCTGCAATAGCTTCACCTGTTCAGAATCCTTCTTCAAGGATGGTGGTCCAGCTCTGGATGGTATAAAGTGGAATTAATTCCTTCCTACGGTTTGTAAATTACACTTCTATCGATGGAACACCTCTACTGCTGGTTGCATTTCACTGGTGTTCCTTGGTTTTTCACAAGTCCCACTGACATCCAGTTCTTCCTCCATCCTTTCTCCGTGCATTGGATTTGCGTTGTCTAAAAGCAGAGCTTTTGCATCTGTCTCTGTTAATTCAACATTGTTCTGATCTTTTGAAAGATCATTTGTAGGGACAAATATATCTGTGGTTCTGTAGGTTGATGGACAACTGTGTCTTCCGACCTTGGCAATCTTAAGGTACGTGGACTTCAAATTCCAGAATTTCCCAGCTGGCAGATGTTGAAGTCCATGTATCTTAAAATTGCCAGGTTGAGAAATACGAATCTCGAGACCAAATATACATTGCCAAGAGATGCACTTGGTTAGGATGGGGTGACATCTATCAGCCCAGAAATAATTGTAGCATGGATCATGGACTTTCTGGATTGGATTAAACTCTTTTTTTGTGTGTGTGTGGGGGCTATCGATCCGTTTCTGAGCGTGCATCCTGGGCACAGTACTCACGACGGAAGAGCATGGCATGCCACCTCTGGATTGGCCAGGCCAGCCTTTCGAAACCAATTATCTAGACGTGGCACATCACACATCAGCCTCGTCTCCATTTTCTCTTCCTCTCGCGGGGGCTGAGCTGCAGTTAATAAAGAAAGATAGGCCGGGAACTGGGGAAATTCCTGAGAGCTGAAGCCGAGAAAAGCATCAGGCATTATTGGAGGAAGGTTTAATACACACAGGAACTCCATTTATAGCACGCACGCACACACACACACACACACACACACACACACATACACAAAAAGACCGGCATCTATGCAAGAGCAGAAACTTCTGAATTACAGCTGGGAGGTCAGTTGTGCGAGGTCTTGTCTTGTTCTTGAGGGACACTTCAATGACCTTCCCCAGCCAAATATCTCCCCAGATTCTGGAGGTTCAGAATGGGAAGGGCCTTCCTCACATCTCTCTCCCAACATTGAGCCATTGTTGGATTTCTCTGCAGAGGTTTTTTTCCCCCCCCGCACCCCCCGCAGTCCTGGAGGGGCTGTATGTCATCCCTGCTTTTTAATTTCCCACCGTGCTGCAGAGTGCTGGGGGCATCTTGGGAAATTAAAAGGGGCTGCTCAATTCAGCCATGTGGCCCCTGTCCGAGGTGCTGGAACTTGGAGAAGCCGCTGGGAATTTGCTCGGGGAAGACAGTTGCACCCCCACGATTTGACACCTTAATGTAAAATATTCAGGGCTGAACCAGGGATGTTTTGCAATGTTGAGCTTGCCTGCTCTTCAGCCTGGCAGTCCTAATATTTGATTGTGCGCTCCTGGGGAAATGTGAAGGAAGACGAACACGTCTCGGGGCAGACTGCAGCTCTTCTCTCCTGCAGGAAGAAGCTCTTTCTGTCTCTTTGACTGACAGGTCACTAATGTGCTACAATTTCAGCTGGAGTCTTGAAAAATTGGGCGAGGACGAGGAGGAGGAGGAGGAAGGCATGCCTGTCAGATGGCCCAGAAAAATAGATTTTCAGAGGTCTGAATAGACAGAGAAAGACATCCCTGAGATTAATCCTAGTGTTAATAGAAGAGAATATTTGCAGCTCAGAGTTTGAACTGTGATGTCTCCGAGTTGGCTTGTTTTCTTGTAGACGTCGCATTACCCAACTAGGTAACATCATCAGTGCTAGAAAGGAGTGGGGTTGAAAAGAGATCTTACAAACCGTGGAAAACGAGAATGTTTTTGATTGCTTTCTATTCTTTCTGTCTATCTTCTTTTCGTTCTTTTTGCTTTTTTTCTTTCTTTTCTTTTCTTCTCGTTCTTTCCTTTCATTTGTGTATGTGTTGCTGGTTTGTTTTAATTGTAAAATTAATAAAATTTATTTATAAAAAAAAAGAAAGAAAGGAGTGGGGTCGGAGGAGGAGGATGACTGTGGGGTCCTTGATGCGCTCTGAGTTTGCTTGTTTTCTTGTAGACGTTGCATTACCCAACTAGATAACATCATCAGTGCTAGGAAGGAGTGGGATTTGAGGAGAGGAGGAGGAAGGAAAGAAGGAAAAAAAAAATTACAACCATCTCACTGCATTTTTAAACGCTCATCACTTTCCTTCTCTCCTTCCCCTGTCTCTTATCTCCCTTTTGGTGGGGTGGGGGAAGGAATTTGTCTGCTAGATATTTTTTTTTGTTTTTTAAAAAAGCAAAGCAAAGCAGTGAAAGGGTCCGGTCTACAGAGCTTCATAAAAATGATAAATTGCTTTTAGATATTGGGCAGAAGAGAAAGAGAGTTCTTTTTTATTTGACAATATTAGTCTCTTAGTAGTGTATTGTTGCCATGCATATGAGCTTAAATTCTCCAGGCAGCTGGAGCCAAATATCCGTGTATTGAAGTGTAAATGAACTGCTGGCAAAGCTTTCTTTTTTTCCTCCCTTTCCCCTTTATGATTTTTCATACTTTTTTTTTTAAAAAAAATTGTTTTTCCACTGATATTATATACGGCAATCTCTCCTCTCCCCCTTCTCCCCAGTATCTGTGCCGTGCCCGCAGAAATGTGAAATCCCCTACATGATATGTTAATCGTTTCTAATCAAATCAGTAACTTGGAAGAATGCAAAAAACGAGAGGAATCCTACTCTCTCTTGCAACCCACACGGAGTCCTTCAGGGGGAGGTGAAAGACACCCCCTTGTCCCCCCCACCCCCTCAGGTTTCCAAGGTGCATTAATGGCAATATTTAAAAAAACATCACCTCTCACGCAGATGGTAAAATTAGCAACAGCTCATGAGTAGAGATAGTCCAGCTTTGCTTTTTTATTCATCCTTCCTTTAGTTCTTCAGTCCGTGCTTCCATGCTGAGTTCGGCCATCAACATAGCAATAGCCCTTAGACTTATATACTGCTTTACAGAAACTGAACGACCACGTTAATAAATTTTAACAACTGTAGTGATTCCCTTAATGACCGGGACAAAGAAGGTCATATGGTAGGGTAAAGCTCGCTTTCCCAAAGTTTCACTTAACCACAATGATTTTAGGCTAGAATAGGATAGAATAGAATAGAATAGAAATAGAAGAGAAGAGAATAGAATAGAATAGAAATAGAATAGAATAGAATAGAATAGAATAGAATAGAATAGAATAGAATAGAATAGAATAGAATAGAATAGAATAGAATAGAATTCTTTATTGGCCAAGTGTGATTGGACACACAAGGAATTTGTCTTGGTGCAAATGCTCTCAGTGTACAGAGGATAGGAAAGGAAAGGAAAGGAAAGGAAAGGAAAGGATAGGGATAAGATAGGATAGGATAGGATAGGATAGGATAGGATAGGATAGGATAGTTCTTTATTGGCCAAGTGTGATTGGACGCACAAGGAATTTGTCTTGGTGCAAATGCTCTCAGTGTAGATAGGATAGGATAGGGATAGGATAGGATAGGATAGGATAGGAAAGGATAGGATAGGATAGGATAGTTCTTTATTGGCCAAGTGTGTTGGACACACAAGGCGCAAATGCCCTCAGTGTGCG
The DNA here is from genome assembly GCF_049901715.1 of Pseudonaja textilis. Taxonomy (NCBI): domain Eukaryota; kingdom Metazoa; phylum Chordata; class Lepidosauria; order Squamata; family Elapidae; genus Pseudonaja; species Pseudonaja textilis. Next base: position 3,981,163 of record NC_142007.1, on the reverse strand, counting down.
TAAAAGGAAAAGAGACATTCGTCAAGAGTCAAGAATCATCAGGTACAATACTTAATAAACAGTCATAGGGTACAATAAGCAATCAAATCATACTAGGAAACAGTCAATATATTTATTGACATAAGGATACAAGCGGCAAAGTTACAGTCATACTGTCACAAGTGGGAGGGGATGGGTGATAAAGAGTGATGAGAAGATTAATAACGATAGTAGTGCAGACTTTGCAAATAGTTGGACAGGGTTGAGGGAATTATTTGTTTAGCAGGGTGATGGCGTTTGGGGAATAATCTGCCCTTGTGTCTAGTTGTTCTATAGTGTCATTTTGAGGGTAGGAGTTGAAACTGTTTATGTCCGGGATGTGAGGGGGTCTGTAAATATTTTCACAACCTTCTTTTTTTGACTCGTACAATATACGGGTCTTCAATGGAAGGCAGATTGGTAGCAATTGTTATTTTCTGCAGTCCTAATTACTCACTGAAGTCTGTTATCTGTCTTGTTGGGTTGCAGAGCCAAATCAGGCAGTTGTAGAGATGCCCATGACAGACTCCATTAGGGTCGTCTATTGAGGACTATTTATACTTCAGACCGGAGCTCAAGAGGCGATGACGGGAAACACCTTGTGATCCGGTGCCGAACGAAAATAAATTGGGGGAAATAGCTTGACTTACATAGCAGGTTCTTCTGTTCCCAACACTTCACCCTGGGACCCACTGACTCAGCACAGGGGGGAGGAAGAATGCAAATTTTAAAAGGTGTGGAAATGCTACTGGGGCGCGAACGCACAAGCTAGAGGTAGGCAGGAGTTTGGGAACTGGGGTTTCATCGCAAGAGAAAGTACAAGATCAAACAGGTACACGCTTCTAGCCGAGGGCTTTGCAGGGCTGAATATAAATTTGGTATCCTGCACTCGAGAAAGATCTAAACAAGATCCCCCTGGTATAACTGTTTGTCTGCTATTTTGAGAAGGCAGGCCTGTCTGTACTTTTAGGTTTCCCTTACCTGGCTTCCCTCCCCCCACCACCCCCTTAAACCTCCAGTTTTTTTTAAAAAAAAGAACAGCCATCACCTCAGCTTCATTTGCAATGTAAATGGGAAACTAGTCTATGCCAGCTTAGCTGATTACATGATCAAGAGAATGATACATCTGTTATTAGGGAACAAACAAGCCTGAACACACACACACGCACACACACGCACACGCACACAGTGTGAGAGAGAGAAAGGGGGAGAGAGATAAGGAGGAAGGGAAAGAGAGAGGAAAAGAAAGAGAGAAAGGAACAAAAAGAAAGGGAGAGGGAGAGGAAGAGAAACAGATAGAGAGAGAAAGAAAGAGGCAAAGGGAGAGAGAGGTGAGGAGGAAGGGAGAGAGAGGGAGAGAGGAAGAGAAAAAGAGAAACAGAAAAAGAGAGGGAGGAAGGGAGAGAGAGAAAGAAAAAGAAAGAGAGAAAGGAACAAAAAGAAAGGGAGAGGAAGAGAAACAGATAGAGAGAAAAAGAAAGAGGCGAAGGGAGAGAGAGGTGGGGAGGAAGGGAGAGAGAGTGAGAGGAAAAAGAGAAACAGAAAAAGAAAGAGAGGGAGGAAGGGAGAGAGAGAAAGAGAAAGAAAGAGGGAGAGGGAGGAAGGGGAGAGAGGAAGAGAAAAGGGAAACAGAAAAAGAGGGAGGAAGGGAGATAGAGAGAAAGAAAGAGAGGGAGAGGGAGGGAGGGAGAGAGAGAGGAAGAGAAAGAGAAACAGAGAGAGAGGAAAAGAAAAAAGCAAATGGGGAGGAAGGGAGAGAGAGAAAGAGAAAGAAAGAGGGAGAGGAAGGAAGGGAGAGAGGGGAAGAGAAAAAGGGAAACAGAAAAAGAGGGAGGAAGGGAGATAGAGAGAAAGAAAGAGAGGGAGAGGGAGGGAGGGAGAGAGAGAGGGAGAGAGAGAGAGAGAGATGACGGAATCCTGTATAGAATTATGGTCAGGTTCTATAGGTAAAAAGGATGTGTTTGTATGACAGTTTTTTTCATTTGAGCTGGCCCTGCCCTTGCGGTTGAACTACAGCTCCCAGGCACCCCTCACCTCTTGGCCTCCTGCCTTAGGGGGATGCTGGGAATTGTACCATCGTTCATGTTTTTGGGGTGTGGGGGAAGGAGGGAGATCTGTGAGGCTGGAGGCTGGGCAAACTCTGCCCTGCCTCCCTCCCTCCTTTGGAAATCAGATTTATGACTTCATTACATGTATCCCTTCCTTCCTTCCTCATTCATTCATTCATCTGGTCTCTGGACAAAAGGGCCGTGAGGAAGCGCAGATTTTTGGAGACAGGCCCTGTTATCAAGACAGACTGTGTTATGAGGCTTAGGCCTTATTACTCTATGAACCCAGGTGATGGATTCACACATTACTTCAAGTTGTACACTAGCTCACCTGGAGAGTCCCCTTCTACTAGTTCCCCCAAAACAGCCAAGCGTAACATTTGTAAAATAACAATAACAATAATAACAACAATGTGCTGTGCCTAAAGACCTAGGCAAGCACTTAAAAACAATTGGCGCTGACAAGATCACCCATGGTCAGCTGCAGAAGGCCACCATACTGGGATCTGCTCGCATAATCCGCTGATAGATCACACAGTCCTAAACGCTTGGGAAGTGTTCGGCTAGTGATTTGTGATACGAAACCCAGCATGGTTATCTCATTCGTTGTGTATACTGTCATTTTTGTGTAGTATAATAATAACAATAACAATAACAACAACAATAATAAATATAATAATTAATATAATTAATAATAATAATAGTCATAATAATTTATCAGACTTGAATACCCTGATTCTACAAAAAAAGCACCCTACTTGGAACAGCTTATGTCCTCTGACGCTACCTGAACTGTTCCTAGGTCCTTGGTTAGGACTCGAGCTGTTGAGCTACCAACCAGCCCCAAAGGCCGTGAATCTCACCAGAGATTAACCACCGTAATAATAATAGTAATAATAATAATTGAACTGGAGAGGATAACAAAATTCAAAGACCTACAAATAGAAATAGAACGATCGTGGCAAAGGCAAGCGAGGGTAGCGCCAATAGTCCTAGGTGCCTTGGGTGCAGTCCCGAAACAACTGGAGCACCATTTGAACAGCATCAGCGGCATTGACACATTCGCCGTCGGTCAATTACAGAAGGCAGCTTTGCTTGGAACAGCTTCCATCCTGCGGCGAGAGCTGTGACACCATCAAACAGTCCAGATTTGCCTATCCCAGGTCCTTGGTAAGGACTCGATAGGTAGATAAAAATGCCAAGTTGTGTGAACTGGATCCGAGGCTGAATTCATTGAGGTCAACGATACCTATTCTGGATATCAGTGCGAGGTTCCTGCATCCTGTTTTGTCTGCCCAGAGCAATTTCCCTCCTTTTCTCCGTGGGGACTAGAAACCTGAGCCCAGTTTTTGCGTTCTGCTTTTTTAAACCCTTCCGCCCAGGCAGAGCGTTAACTCTCTTTTCTCTTTTCCGCCCACAGTTTGTCGAGGGGTGCTGTGTGGCTTCGGTGCCATCTGCGAGAAGAACCCCACGGACTCTTCCCAAGGCGTGTGTGTTTGTAAGAAAGCCGCCTGCCCGTCCGTGGTGGCTCCGGTGTGCGGTTCGGACTATTCGACCTACAGTAACGAATGTGAGCTGGAGAAAGCCCAGTGCAACCAGCAGCGTCGCATTAAAGTCATGAGCAAAGGGGCTTGTGGTAAGTGTGGCTGGTCGCAACATTTCATCCGTCCCACCTCGGATCTCAAAGGCTTCCGCCTCTGCTGCTGTTGTGGCTGCTTCTTCTTCTTCTTTTTCTTCTTCTTTCTTTCTTTCTCCTCCTGCTCGTCTTCCTCCTCCTGTTCTTCTTCCTCTTCTTCTTCCTCCTCCTCTTGCTTCTTCCTCCTCCTCCTCCTTTTCTTTTTCCTCCTTCTCTTCCTATTCTTCTTCCTCTTCCTCCTTCTCTTCTTTCTCTTCTTCCTCCTCCTCCTCCTCTTCCTCCTCCTCCTCTTCCTCCTTCTTCCTCCTCCTTCCTCTTCTTCCTCCTCTTCTTCTTCCTCTTCCTCCTTCTCTTCTTCCTCTTCCTCCTCCTGTTCTTCTTCCTCTTCTTCTTCCTCCTCCTCTTGCTTCTTCCTCCTCCTCCTCTTCTTTTTCCTCCTCCTCCTCCTCCTCCTCCTCCTCCTCCTCTTCTTCTTCCTCTTCTTCTTCTTCTTCTTCTTCTCCTTCTCCTCCTCCTCCTCCTCCTCCTCCTCCTCCTTCTTCTTCTTCTTCTTCTTCTCCTTCTTCTCCTTCTCCTTCTCCTCCTCCTCCTCCTCCTCCTCCTCCTCCTCCTCCTCCTCCTCCTCTTCTTCTTCTTCTTCTTCTCCCACTCCCTCTCCTTCTCCTTCTCCTTCTCCTCCTCCTCCTCCTCCTCCTCCTCTTCTTCTTCTTCTTCTTCTTCTTCTTCTTCTTCTTCTTCTTCTTCTTCTTCTTCTTCTTCTTCTTCTCCTTCTCCTTCTCCTCCTCCTCCTCCTCCTCCTCCTCCTCCTCCTCCTCCTCCTCTTCTTCTTCTTCTTCTTCCTCTTCCTCTTCCTCTTCCTCTTTCTCCTCTTCTTCTTCTTCCCTTTCCTTTCCCCCCCTCCTTCTGATCCTGATGTATTGCTAGTTTTTAAAAGAAAAAGTGAAAACGAACAAGCAAAAGGGGGAGGTGGAAATAAGCGATGCAGAGATTTAGTGTCAGTAAGTGGGCAAAGGAGTGGCCAAGGTTGTACAATTAGCAGTCTTGTATATCGCTGTTCAGAGAATTTAGCAAAACCAGAACCACATTGAGTTATTTTCACAAGGCTCTTAGAAACAGTTTTGAAACTCTGAGCTGAGTGCTGAGAGTCAAAAGAACATATATATTTTTTGCTGTTTGTTAGCCTTCCAAAAAAAGAAAAGGAAAGGAAAAAAGAAAAAGAGAGAAAGAGAGAGAGAAAGAAAGAAAGAAAGAGAGAGAGAGAGAGAGAGAGAGAGAGAGAGAGAGAAAGAAAGAAAGAAAGAAAGAAAGAAAGAAAGAAAGAAAGAAAGAAAGAAAGAAAGAAAGAATAAATATTTGTAGCTCAAGGTTGACATGAGGGGTCCTTGGTGCTCTCTGAGCTTGGTTGCGTTCTTGCAGGCCTTTCATTAGCCAAGCCAGGTAACATCATCACTGCTAGTACCAAAGACAAGGAAGGAAGGAAGGAAGGAAGGGAGAAAGAGAAAAGAAAGAAAGAAAAGAGAAAGAAGGAAGGAAAGAAAGAAAGAAACAACGATTATAACCCAGCATTTACGTTTCTAACTTTCCCTTCACTGCTCCCAAGTAGCGTATAACGTCAGCCCTTCTTGGTGAGAGAAATAGGTGGGCTGACTTCCATCACCTCTGCGTCTCGCCCTCACAAGATGCAGGCTATGATTTTCCCAAGTCCAGTTTGCACCCGGAGCGAGTGATTTTTCCGGAGGAGGCCTCATAAGCCAGGCTAATGAACCCTCCGTGCTAGCAAGGCACATACCACTCGAAAGCAAGGAACTGTGCAAATGAAAACGCCCCGTCTGCTTTTTTTTCCCCAAGTAAATTAACTTGACCTTTTCCCCTCCCTTCTTTCTCTGATGGAGAAGTTCCTGCTTTTAGCGATAAATCTCTGCTTTCTAGACTCCTGCAGAGAGCTCTGGTAGAAGAGGAAAAAGAGAGAGAGAAAGAGAGAGAGAGAAAGAGAGAGAGAGAGAGGATGAAAGAAAGAAAGAGAGAGAGAGAGACAGAGACAGAGAGAGACAGAGAGAGGGAGGAGAGAGAGAGAGAGAGAGAGAGAGGATGAAAGAAGAAGAAAAAAGAAGAGAGAGAGAGAGAGAGGGAGAGAGAGAGGGATGAAAGAAGAAAGAAAAAAGAAAGAGAGACAGAGACAGAAAGACAGAGACAGAGAGAGACAGAGAGAGGGAGTGAGAGAGAGAGAGAGAGAGAGAGAAAGAGAGAGGGGATGAAAGAAGAAAGAAAAAAAGAAAGAGAGAGACAGAGACAGAAAGACAGAGACAGAGAGAGACAGAGAGAGGGAGTGAGAGAGAGAGAGAGAGGATGAAAGAAGAAAGAAAAAAAGAAAGACAGAGACAGAGACAGAAAGACAGAGAGAGAGAGAGAGAGAGGATGAAAGGAGAGAGAGAGAGGATGAAAGAAGAAAGAAAAAAAGAAAGAGAGACAGAGAGAGAGAGAGAGGATGAAAGAAGAAAGAAAAAAAGAAAGAGAGAGACAGAGACAGAAAGACAGAGACAGAGACAGAGAGAGAGAGAGAAACAGATGGATGTGTCATCCTGATTTATTTAAAATAATAAATTCATATGAATGTAACCATTGATATGATAGCAAGAAATGTATATTAATTATAAATACTTGCACAAGATATGGGTACCCAGTCGACATGCTGTTGAATCGAAAGATGGACTTGTTGTAAAATAAAATAAAAAAATGGGGCAGGGGGAAAAGGAACATCGGGAGGCCCAATCGTGGCCGTAAGTCAAGGACTACCCGGATTCCATTTAAAAGAAAGAAAGAAAAAGAAAGAAAGAAATCCCCAAAGAGAGGGAAGGAAACAAGAGGTGGGCCCACCGCTTGGGTTGAGCCTAAAGAAGAGCTGGCGATTTACGCCAGCATAAGCAACACGCCGAAGAACGGGGCTACAGGTAGTCCTCGACTTACAACACTTCACTTAGCGACTGTTCCAAGTTACAACAGACCTGAAAAAAAGTGGATTTTTTTGTTTTTGTTTTTGCTGCACGCTTTAGGACCCATTGCTGCATCCCCAGGGTTCACGTGATTTGCATTCGGATGCTTGGCAGCCGACTCACATTTATTTATGACCGTTGCAATGTCCTGTGTGTGTGTGTGTGAGAGAGAGAGAGGGAGAGAGAGAGAGAAAGAGAAAGAGAGAGAGAGAGACGGATGGATGTGTCATCCTGATTTATTTAAAGTAATAACAATGGGCTATGAGTTTGTGGGGGGTGGGGAATGTCTAATGAAGTAGGGAATAATTAAATAAATAAAGGACCTTATAAATAAGATACTGTCCCCACCTTAGAACAGCTGGCAGCCTCTTAATGTCTGTCCCTAATTGCATTTTGCTTATGGCAACATTAAAGCCACCTCCTTGTGGCCATTCAAATCTCATTCACTCTTTGCTCGATGAACTCAATGGGTAAAGCAATGCCTGGAGTTTCTCTGGAAAGGAAACTCATAATAAATGGGGCTGTGCTTCCAAATAATTGAGACTCTCAATGTGGCAAATATTTTGTTGTAGCTCGGGGTTGAACTTACGGGGGTCCTTGGTGGTCTTTTGAGCGTGGTGGCTTGCTTCCTGACGTCTCATGACCGAACTAGATAATGTCATCAATACGAGAAGGGAGTGATGTTTGCAGAGTGGAGAAAGAGGAGGAGGACTGTAGGGTCCTTGATGCAGTCTGAGCTCATTTGTTTTCTTGCAGACATTTCATTACCCAGCAAGGTAACGTCATCAGCGCTAAAAGGGAGTTGAGGGTTGGTCTCTCAGAGCAAGTAGCTTGCTCTGTCTGTGTTAATGGGAGGGCAAGCCACTTGTATATAATTTTGCTCACTGGGCAAACTATATTTGGTATTTACATTTATATAGAAACAGCGAACCCTTCTACCTTCTAGCACTGATGACGCTACCTAGTTCGGTAATGAAACGTCTGCAAGAAAACCACCAAGCTCAGAGAGCACCAGGCACCCCAGAAACAGGAAAATGTTGGCTATGGAGGTGAATTGTTGGGCACTGACCAAATTGAGCATGTTCGCAGCGATACCGTTATTTCTGACTGTCGGCTCAGTATCCCGGAGCGTGGAAATTGGGGTAACAAAGTGGTTTGAGGCTTCTCATCTAATCCCCCCACCACAATCCAGAAGCTGGTTTTGCCTGCAGGTCTGTACAGATCCTCCAGGTGTATTTTCACCTCTGTGCTTCTTCGTTTTTTTTCTTTCGAAGGCGTTTCGCTTCTCATCCCAGAAGCTTCTTCAGCTCTGACTGAACGGTGGGGAAGAACAGAAGGGTTTATATTCCTTGCAGACAGAGCTGGTCGTTTGCATCCTTTTAGAGGGTCGTTGAGGCCACTTGAGAGGTTTATCTGTGTCCTCAGAGTCACCTGAAGAGGTGCAAATGGTTCCTGTAGCCTGCAAATTTATTTTCCCTCTGGAAATCCCTTCCTACTCCCGCCCCGTTCCAAGGGTGTTCATCCCAAATTGTGCGGCTAAATGTCGGCAGAGATTCTCAGTCCTCCAGGTCATTGTTGTCCCAAAAGCGTTTTTTTGCAGGAGGCGCAATTGGACTCCCTTGTTTTTTTTTCTTTCGAAGGCGTTTCGCTTCTCCTCCAGTTTCGCCTGCCTTTTGGTCGCAGGGTTCCTGTTCACTGGGCTGGCTGTTTGATTCCCCTCTTCCTCAGGTTCGAAAGACCCCTGCGCAGAAGTGGTCTGCAGCTTCGGCAGCACCTGCGTACGATCCACGGACGGGCAGTCGGCCAAATGTATCTGCATGTCCTTTTGTGGCGGCCTCCCCGAAAACACCGTGTGCGGCAGCGACGGCAAGGACTACCGCAGCGAGTGCCACCTGAACCGACACGCCTGCGACAAGCAGGAGAACATCTTCAAGAAGTTTGATGGGCCGTGCGGTAAGAGAGGGTCTTGGGGCAGGGGCTCTGGTTTCGGTGGTTTTCCCGCAGACCTTTCGTCACCCATCCGGGTAACGTGGTCAGTGTACGGGGGAGTGTCAAGTCTATTCATCATGGGACGCGGTGGCTCAGGGGCTTAGGACGCTGAGCTTGTCGATCAGAAAGGTCGGCAGTTTGGCGGTTCGAATCCCTAGCGCCCACGGAATGGAGTGAGCTCCCGTTGACTTGGGCCAGCTTCTGCCAACCTAGCAGTTCGAAAGAACGTTAAAAAAAAAATGCAAGAAGAAAAATAGGGACCCCTTTGGTGGGAAAGGAAGAGCGTTCCGTGCGCCTTCGAAGGCGGTTAGTCCTGCCGGCCACATGACCACGGAGACGTCTTCGGACAGCGCTGGCTCTTCCTTCCTTCCTCTTTCCTTCTTTCCTTCCTTCTGTCTGTCTTCCTTCTTTCTTTCCTTCCTCCCTCCCACCCTTTCTCCACCCTCCCTCCTCCTCTTCCCCTTCCTTCCTCCTTCCTTCCTTCCTTCCTTCCTTCCTTCCTTCCTCTTTCCTTCTTTCTGTCTTCCTTCTTTCTTTCCTTCCTTATTCCCTCCCTCCCTTTCTCCACCCTCCCTCCCCTTCTTTCCTTCCTCTTTCCTTTCCTTCATTATTTCTGTCTTCCTTCTTTCTTTCCTCCCTCCTTCCCTCCCTCCCTTTCTCCTTCCTCTCTCCTCCTCTTCTTCCTTCCTTCCTTCCTTCCTTCCTTCCTTCCTTCCTCTTTCCTTCTTTCTGTCTTCCTTCTTTCTTTCCTTCCTTATTCCCTCCCTCCCTTTCTCCACCCTCCCTCCCCCTCTTCCCCTTCTTTCCTTCCTCTTTCCTTTCCTTCATTATTTCTGTCTTCCTTCTTTCTTTCCTCCCTCCTTCCCTCCCTCCCTTTCTCCTTCCTCTCTCCTCCTCTTCCCCTTCCTTCCTTCCTCTTTCCTTATTTCTGTCTTCCTTCTTTCATTGTTTCTGCCTTCCTTCCTTCCATCCATCCTTCGGCAAAATCCCCCCTGGAATCCGAGCACAGGCCACTGATCTTGCTCTTCGCTTTCTCTGCAGGGTTAAGGTGTGAGACACACACACACACACACACACACACACACTTCTCCTGTCTCCATGGTGACATATTAATCTATTGTCCCCCTGGGTCTGATCCAGAGATGGAGGTGTTCCACAGCACCGCGTGGTGCTGCATTTAAGGGGTGGGGTGGGGGGGAAAACCCCAAATGTGCATTTTTGCATTTGGGTTATTAAGGGAGCCTGAAGCCTGCCGGGGTGTTGAAAACTCCCCATGTGGAGACGCTGAGAAGGGGATTAGCCAGCTCCTGTCTGTATCTGGATGATCTGCAGCTGGGCGTCTTTTGCTTTCTGATAAGCCTTTCCAAGCACTGCAAGGGAGGTGATCCGCTTCAAGCGCAAAGATCCAAGTGTTTTAAATCCCAAGCCGGTCCCTTTTCATCCCAGCTTGCTCGCGCTCGCTTGCTCACAAGGACCTCTTTGGGCACTCGGCCTCAATCCATGCAGGGAGTTCTCGACTTTAGGGCCACCGCTGCAAAAGCCCAAACATCCGTTGCTAAGCAAGGTGTTTCTTAAGGAAGAAGAAGACGGCCGCCCTTGCCCGCAGTTGTTAATCCGAATCGCTGGCCTTGTTAAGCGAATTCTACTTCCCGGACTGGCTTCGCTTGTGGGAAGCTGGCTGGGAAGGTTACAAATGGCGAAACACATTGACCACCTTCCTCCGCTTCTCCTCCTCCTCTTCCTTCTTCCTTATTCCTCCTCCTCCTCCTCCTCCTTCTCCTTCTTGTTCCTCCTCTTCCTCCTTCCTTATTTTTCTTCTTCTTCTTCTTCTTCTTCTTCTTCTTCTTCTTCTTCTTCTTCTTCTTCTTCTTCTTCTTCTTCTTCTTCTTCTTCTTCTTCTTCTTCTTCTTCTTCTTCTTCTTCTTTCTTCTTCTTCTTCTTCTTCTTCTTCTTCTTCTTCTTCTTCTTCTTCTTCTTCTTCTTCTTCTTCTTCTTCTTCTTCTTCTTCTTCTTCTTCTTCTTCTTCTCCTCCTCCTCCTCCTCCTCCTCCTCCTTGTTCCTCCTCCTCCTCCTTCCTTCTTCCTCTTCTTCCTTCTTCCTCATCTTCTTCCTCTTCCTCCTCCTCCACTTCTTCTTCTCCTCCTCCTCTCCTCCTCCTCCTCCTCCTTCCTCTTCCTCTTCTTCTCCTCCTCGTCCTCTTTCCTTTTCGTCCTCCTCCTCCTCCTCCTGATGTCGTAAATACATTTTACGACCCGAATTTGCATCCGGACTTCAACTCCCAGAATTCTCAGCCAGGACCACTCCTGGTTGAAGAATCGTGGGCCCGGAAAGCGAGCCATCAGGAAAATCTCCAAGGTTGAGAGGGAGCCGTTTGCATGGGATGCAAAAATTGTGTCTGTTTTTTTTTTTTTCCCAAATGGCCCTTCTTATTCCTCTCCCCCCACCCCACCCCACCCCCGCAGATCCTTGCAAAAACACTCACAACGACATGAATAGAGTGTGTCGGGTCAACCCTCGCTCGCGACGGGCCGAGCTGTTGCCCAGGCCGGAAAGCTGCCCCTTAAAAAAAGAGCCAGCGTGTGGGGACGACGGGGTGACCTACGAGAACGAGTGCGTCTTGCATAGGACGGGGGCCATCCGGGGCATCGAGATCCAGAAGTTGCGTTCGGGACAGTGCCAGGTGCAAGGTAAGTCTTTTATTTATTTTCATTTATTTTCAATTTTTTTTAAAAAAAAATCCCTCCTTTTTATTTTTTTATAAATAACTCAAGGGAGTGAAGAGAACTGATATTCTTCCCTTCTCCTATTTTCCCTACAATAACCACCATGTGGAGGTGGGGACTGGCTTAGAGTCACCCAGTCAGCTTAAGGTGGGACTAGAACTCCCTGTCTCCTGGTGATTGGCTCAAAGTCACCCAGTCAGCTTAAGGTGGGACTAGAACTCCCTGTCTCCTGGTGATTGGCTCAAAGTCATCCAGTCAGCTTAAGGTGGGACTAGAACTCCCTGTTTCCTGGTGATTGGCTCAGTCACCCAGTCAGCTTAAGGTGGGACTAGAACTCCCTGTCTCCTGGTGATTGGCTCAAAGTCATCCAGTCAGCTTAAGGTGGGACTAGAACTCCCTGTCTCCTGGTGATTGGCTCAAAGTCACCCAGTCAGCTTAAGGTGGGACTAGAACTCCCTGTCTCCTGGTGATTGGCTCAAAGTCACCCAGTCAGCTTAAGGTGGGACTAGAACTCCCTGTCTCCTGGTGATTGGCTCAGTCACCCAGTCAGCTTAAGGTGGGACTAGAACTCCCTGTCTCCTGGTGATTGGCTCAAAGTCATCCAGTCAGCTTAAGGTGGGACTAGAACTCCCTGTCTCCTGGTGATTGGCTCAAAGTCACCCAGTCAGCTTTTGTGCCTAAGGTGGGACTAGAACTCCCTGTCTCCTGGTGATTGGCTCAAAGTCACCCAGTCAGCTTTTGTGCCTAAGGTGGGACTAGAACTCTCTGTCTCCTGGTGATTGGCTCAAAGTCACCCAGTCAGCTTAAGTTGGGACTAGAACTCCCTGTCTCCTGGTGATTGGCTCAGTCACCCAGTCAGCTTAAGGTGGGACTAGAACTCCCTGTCTCCTGGTGATTGGCTCAAAGTCACCCAGTCAGCTTTTGTGCCTAAGGTGGGACTAGAACTCTCTGTCTCCTGGTGATTGGCTCAAAGTCACCCAGTCAGCTTAAGTTGGGACTAGAACTCCCTGTCTCCTGGTGATTGGCTCAAAGTCACCCAGTCAGCTTAAGGTGGGACTAGAACTCCCTGTCTCCTGGTGATTGGCTCAAGGTCACCCAGGCAGCTTTCGTGCCTAAGGTGGCACTAGAACTCCCAATCTCCTAGTGATTGATCCAAAGTCGCCAGCCAGCTTTCATACCTAGGATAGGACTAGAATTAATCACCTCCTGGTGATTAGCCCAAAGTCACCCAGCTGACTTTCATGTCTAAGGTGGAACTAGAACTCCCTTTAGCCTAGTTTTCCCCTCCCTCCCCTCTCTCTCTCTCCCTCCTTCCCCTCCCTCCCTCCCCTCTCACCTGCCTTTGTGGGACCGCTGAGACTGACACCCCCTTCTCCCCTTGGCATCTCCAGACAGATGCCGGGACGAGTGCCGTTTCAACGCCGTGTGCCTGATCCGCCGGGGCCTCGCCCGCTGCTCCTGCGAACGGATCATCTGCGATGGCGCCTACCAGCCTCTCTGCGGCAGGGACAGCCGGACCTACTTCAATGACTGTGAGCGCCAGAAGGCGGAGTGCCAGCAGAAGGCTGCCATTCCAGTCAAGCACCATGGACCTTGTGGTAAGTGAGGCCAGACGGGCCCCCCAAACTCACCCATTTCTCTGCCTTTGCCCAGTGGGCGCAGCCGTAAGAGGTAAGTCTGACCCTTCAGGATGAAATGCAGCCCCTCTTGCTCTCTTCCTTCCTTCGTTCCCTGCTCTCCTCCTGTGGCCTCTGTCTCTGTTTGTCGTCCTTTTGTCCTTACGGGGAATTTCGGATAAGAGTGTTCAGTCCTGTCCATCCTCCATCTTTTCATCTCTTTTTCTCTCGTTCCTGTCTTACCTGCTTGCTGATTCCTTTCTCGGCTTGGGCCTCACACGCTCCCTCCGGCACCATCAAGGTCCTTAACACGCCTTTCCATTCTCCAAACCTTTCTTAGTTTGCAGGGATCAACCAGTGGTGGAATTCAAAATATTTGACTGCAGGTTTTGTGGCGCGCGGGGGCGGAGAGTTCTAAAACGGGCAATTTTAAGCACGAAAACTTAACCGTCAGCGCTGGTGAGTAAAACAGCTGAGCTGCAGTGATCTGCTCTGCCTTGCCTATCAGCTGAGCTACGAACAAAGGAAATATAGGATAGGAAAAGGGCAGAGGCGGGTGGGGAACTGCTGACCGGCGCTATGAGATCACTAGAACCAGTGCGAACCGGCAGGATACCACTGCTGGGCTGAACCTCAGTGGCATTTTTTCTTCCTGGGCTTCAGTCTGTGGAGGTCAGAAGTGGAGGCACGCAAAGAAGGTTGCGCTTCCCTTGAAGAGCTCAGAACAGGCAGCTCGTTCTCCCAAACACAGGAAGGATACAAAGAGGATATCCAGGTGGTTCAATTTGTCCTGTTTATTTTATGCCACTTTCCCGTTCACTTTTGCCCCCTTCCTTCCTTCCTTCCTTCCTTCCTTCCTTCCTTCCTTCCTTCCTTCCTTCCTTCCTTCCTTCTTTGTGGTTAGAATGCAGTATTGCAAGCTAATTCTGCCCACTGCCAGCAGTTTGATCCTGACCAACTGGCTCAAGGTTGATTCAGCTTTCTGTCCTTCCGAGGTGGGTCGAAAGAGGACCCAGATTGTTGAGGGCAATAGGCTGACTCTGCAAACCGCTTAGAGAGGGATGTAAAAGCACGTTGAAACGGTATACAAACCTAAGAGCTGTCGCTATTAATAACCACAGGGATTCACTTAGCAATGGTGTCAAGAAAAGTCGTAAGACGAGGCAAAGTTCACTCAGCAAAGTGTTTTGTTTAGCAGCAGATACATTGGGCTCCATTGTGGCTGTGAGTCAAGGACTCCCTGTAATAAGTTATGGCAACGTGTGTCTCAGGGAAATTCCATGCAGAGAATCGACTGCCGAAGAGGCTTTCGTTTAATAAGGACTTGATTCGCAATCATGTCAAAAGAAGAGTTAGTAACTTCATTTCTACGACATGCAAATTTGATTCCTTGTTAACCCTGGACAGGTTTGCCTGCTGGGGAAAATGTGCCTTCAGTCCGTGGTTTCTGTGTACGATGCGACCCTCAAAACAAGTTAAATCAGTAACTGAATTAAACGCACTAGCTAAACCACGGTAATTCGTTTTTTTCCACCTCCTCTGAAAATTCACAGGGGGAAAGATATGATACTATCTCTCTCAGGAGCATGCAGGAAAAAAGAAAGAAAGATAAAAAGTCTTGTTTTTCTGGCTGGCTTTTAAAAAAAAACAAAAAAAAAAACAAACCACTGGGTGTGAAAGGAAGAAGAAAATTAATCTCCCCTGTCTGGTGTGCAGAAGCAAAGTGGATTACATATCACACACCTCACACACACACACACACACACAAACACATCGAAAACAGTCAAACATTTTCACTGAGGCAAATAATTCTCCACTAATTTTTCCGCCACAATACATCTTTTTCATCTTCAAATCGCCCCGAGATTCTTCGATAGGAAATGTAAAATAATCACGGGTTTGATTTAAAGAGCGATTGTTCGCCCAAGTGTTTATATTACAGAGGTGCTTTTTTCCTCTCCTCTCACTTTTTGTTCTGCCTTGTTGGCAGTTCCCAAATGCTAGTTTTGGAGAGAGAGAAAAAAACGGATTTTAAACCTGCCCCCTTCCCCAGGTAAAATGGCAATTCCCTCTTGCGTGGAATTGACAGAAATTCAGCTGAAGAAAAGCTGGACTCCCCCCTTTTTTTAAAAAAAAAAAAAAATGCCAATTCTCTGCCAGGGGAACTTAAAATTGGGGTGTGTGCCTGGAAACTTGGGGTTAGCAGTCCATAGCGATGTCTGTCTCTCTTTCTCCCCACTCCCTCCTCCTTTCTTTCTCTCCTCCCTCTCTCCTTCCTCTTTCTCTCTTTCTTTCTGTTGTCTTGTGTCTTCTAGTGTTTCCTGTCCGGAGAAAGGAAGTGCGCCTGCCCAGCTCTTCAGCTCCTTCTACCAGGAGAATTCTGCTGCGAGGTTCGCTGCTTTCCTCTCCTGCACTCGTTTTGCGCTTCCTCTTGGCATCGCTTGTTTCCCTGCATTTTGCAGAGAGTGGGGGGCAGGGGGGAGAGGGTGGAAATCCTTTTGCTTTGAAAGCCTTTCGGCACATCTTTCCCTTGTCCGTCAATGCCCGGGTGGCACGAGAGAGCTGGTGGCCGGCATTTTCTTCTCCTTTGTAGGGAATCACCAAAGCTGCACCCTTCTCCCGAAGGTGCCCAATGCATTCCCACGACATTTTGAACAGGGGTGGGCTTCAAAACAAATTTTAGCAACCGGTTCTCTGCATGGTGGCTGGGTGGGCGTGGCCATGATGGGTGTGGCCTAGTCGGCCTCCTGCAACACGGCAGGTGGGGGCGTTTTCACTCTCCCGGGGCTCCAGAGTCTTTCCTTCAGGCTCCAGGAGGGTGAAAATGGCCTCCCCCAGACTCCGGAGGCTCTGTGGAACTTCTGAACTTCCAGGAGGCCCATTTTTCACCATCCCCAAGCCTCCACGCGGGCCCTGCCCTTACCTGGGATCCAAAACGTGCCCTGTGGAGACTCGGGAGGGGAGGAATGGGCAGGACCAGCCAGTCGTTCTAATTTAAAAAAAAATTAACTTCCGGTTCGTGCGAACCAGTGTGAACCGCTAGCATCTCACCCCTGCATTTTTGAGCCTGGGGACCGTATTAGCGCGTCTTCTGGGCTTGGGTGGTCCCACGCTTAACAAGCAGGATGATAGGAAGCAACTGGCACAGCCAGAGGGGGGGGGGGGAAATAAAACCATCCCAAGGTTAAGCCCAGTCTAAGGAGGTTTGGGGACACGTCCCTGTAGGTCTTTCACCGGCCTGATCAAGCCCGTTGCATGAAGAGAGGTAGTCTTTGGGTTACAACCTCGGTTGAGCCCAACATTTCCGTTGCCAAGTGAAACGTCGGTTTGGCGCGTTTGCCCCATACAGCGACCTTCCTCGCCCCGTTGGTGAAAGGGAATCATCGCACTTGTTCAAAGTTAGGGACGTGGATCCGGATCTCCCCCCATTGGAGTGTGCTTGTCAAAGCGGATCGCACGACCCCAGGATACGGTGACTGTCATAAATGGGAAGCCGTTGCCGAGCGCCTTGACTGTGGATCGTGTGATCGTGAGGATGTTGCAGTGGTCATAGGTGTGAGAAACGGTCCTTCAGTCCCTTTTTTTCAGTGCCACTGTAACTCGGAATGCGCCTGCCCCCCCACGTTCCCTACGCATGCGCATGCAATCCCCACCCACCCATCCCCACCACCCCCTTACCTGCACTGCCCCTCATAGCTGATTTTTGGCCAGTTTGAGTCCTTTTTCTGCCTCCCACAGGCTTCAAGGATGGCTTCTGCAGGCTTCTGCAGGCTGAAAACTAGCCCCGTTTCGTCACTTCCGGTATTTCCGGGAAAACAGGAAGTGATTAAACAGGCTTCATTTTCAGCCTGAAAAGCCTACAGAAGCCTTCCTGAAGCCTCTGGGAGGCCGAAAATCAGCTCTGAGGCGCGTGCATGCCCAATGAGGTAAGTTTGCCTGCAGCTGGTCGGCTGTGATTAAATCCCACAGAAAAGCTGCTAGCCCAGGAGCTAAGAAAAGTAGCATGGCTTGCCATCTCCTTGACAGGCTTGCTTTCTACCTGCAGGGAAGTGGCTAGCAGTGGTGGCTGTTTCCCTTCCGTAACAATCTAGCAAAATTTGAGAGCCTGAACTTCACAGTCCTTTCCGCCCCGTTGGGCTGGGGGTCTTATTTTTAAGATTGGTTTTGTTTGCACACACCGCGACGGACCCTCGCAAGAAAATTGGGAACTTTAGAACGAACGATGGCTGCTGCTTCCTGGTCACTGCGTTTGGTCATCCTGTCTCCGTGTTTTCCCCACCTTCCTCTTCCTCTCTTGCTTCCTTCTCTCCCTCCCTCTGTGAAATGCTCCCTTGTGGTGAATAGCCCTCTCCCAGCCTGCTTTCCGCACCCTTCCTTTGAGCAACTTGGCATTGCGTTGCACCGAGATCGGCAGGCCAAATGATTACAGACTTTCACTCCCCATTCCTCAATTTCCTCTTACCCCCACACTACCTTACATACTTTTGTTCTTCCCACCTCCTGGGTATGTGAAGGGCCCTGTCCTGAGCCAATTAAGGAGAGGGGGAGGAAGAGAGAGAGAGAGAGATAAAAATAAAGAGAGAGAGAGAGGGAGGGAGAGGGGGAGAGAGAGAGAGAGAGAGAAATACACAGATACAGAGAGAGAGAGAAATACACACAGAGAGAGAAAAAGAGAGAGAGATCATCAATAAATAAACCTCCTTTTTCACCCAGAGTCGCTAAAAGGTTGAGGAATTCTAAGTTTATATACCTATAGCGGTACAAATCTTTTTCTCATTGGGACTGGAAGCAGATTGTGCTTTGGTGGGCTCTAAAATCCTGAGAACTAAAGCTGGTTGCTCTGACGTGTTGACTATATCAAATCAAAGTCCTTATAGGAAATGCATAAGCCTACCCCCAAGATGGAACAATAGTTATTTCAGGGACCCAGGAATAAATGTTGGTGCCTACTAGGTAGTTCTAAATCATACTTGCTGCTGTGCTGGAGAGCAATAATTAATATTTGTAGAGGAAAAGGAAAAAGAACATGATTGATACAAATGGGATCTAGTTTGGTCTAATGGTTAAAGACCTTCAGTTCCAGCCCCTTCTTAGGTTTGAAAGCTGCCCGGGCCAATCACCAGGAGACGGTGATTTCTAGTCCTGCCGTAAACATGAAAGCAGGTTGGAAGACTTTAGGCCAGTTATTCTCTCTCCGCCTGGCCGGAGTCAGCACACAACTCCCAGATGGCCCCACATCTGTGTCAGATGCAAATCCTTCGTTGGAGTCCTCCCCAGACTCCCTGACTGGTCCTCGTTCTTCACCACTGTCCAAATTCCGCTGCCGTCTGAACTGGCTGTCGTCGAACCACAACAGGGGAATTCCCTTGCCTTGAGACGTGTCTTGCCTGGTTTGGGTAACAGAGCGACCTGCTAAGGCCTCTGTTCCTGATCCTTTCGCCCAAATGGTTGGGGAGAGAGATGGAGGTTGAAGGTTCTGTCCAGCTCCCTGCTTCTTTAACCATTCGACCCGCTTTCCTGCTCTTCCGATTCAGATCTGGCCAAGCCGAGCCCCTGCCTGAGCGTCGAGTGCCAGTTTGGAGCCACCTGCGTGGTGAAGAACCAGGAGGCCATTTGCGAGTGCCAACAAGTGTGCCAGAGCATCTACGATCCGGTCTGCGGCAGCGACAACCTCACCTACAGCAACCCTTGCGAGCTGGACGCCATGGCGTGTGCCCTCCGGAAGGAGATCCGCATGAAACACAAGGGCCCTTGCGGTGAGCCGTTAGATCCCCTGCTGCCTGAAATAGGAGAGAAAATAGGAAAAGAATGGAAAATAGGAAAGAATGAACAATTATCCTTGGGGGAGGGCTCTGAAAAGCGACACCCCAGCTTTTAGCCTAATTTCACATTCTTACTTCTGAGAGATTTAGAGGGGAAACACAGTGACATTCCAAACTCGGTTAAAGATTCAGATAGGCTGCTCCTATTGTTGGGAGCTCTGCTATCTGAGTGGGATCAGAAGAGTGATAAGTGAAGGAAGCCCAACCAGGGCAAAATTGGTGGTGTTGTGGCCTGTTGGCCGCCGGCCTCTCCAGCAGCCAAATCAGAGGAGGAGGCGTGGGAGTCAGGATCAGCATCAAGGCAACCTGGGAGCTCCGGCGGGGGGGGCGGGGGGAGAGGGAATGGAGCTGGCAGAGAGAGGGAGGGAGAGCACCTGGACCGTCCGTCAGCCCCCAGGTGGCTGATGAGGAAGAGGAGGAACAGTTGGGAACAGTGCAGAAGGCAGAGGAGAGGAGAGCAGTGGAAATCTATGGGCTGGTCCTTGGGACGGAAGAGTCACCACTGCTAGTAAAGCCCTGGGGAGAAAAGGCAGGGGGTGGAGATAAATAGATGTGGCAGACAACTATTCATTTCCCGGCCGGACAGACTTGTAAACCAGGATGGCAAAGCAAACAGGCCTTCCAAAGCCAAAAGCACTTGCTGGAACGTGGCACTGAATACAATCCCAGCCATCCCGAGTCGATGGTCCTCTATTTTTCAACAAAGCAGCGGTTCTTTTAGGGAGCCCTCAAAAGTCGAAAATTGATTAAAATATTTAAACATCTCTCCTTTCTAATGTCTCGTGCAGTAAAATAACCTGTCTCAACCTGAGCTCTTGGGGTCTGTTTTTCCGAGCATCCCAAACTTGAGGTCTACTGCGGTCTCAAAAAATTGGCCTAGATGCCGTAGCTTCTTAACCCCAATTAACCGCCCATTGTGGGTCAGGCCTCTGGTGCCGGGGAGGTTGGGTGGAGGAGCTTGATTTGAGGGTCACCTCTGGGCCCCAAAGCTCCCATTTCAAATCCCCACTCATCTAGCAGCCGCAGCCTCTCCTGGCCTCGCTCCAGGCCTTCACAAACCTCCACTTAAAAAATTATTATGAAAGATTCAACCGAGCGTCGGACCATTCCCACCGGCTGTATTACAAACAGAGAGGGATGTGTAAGCATTTCGCTTCAGAAACTTTACCCCAGAATCCCCTGCTGTCGAAGGAGCTTGCAATCTTGAATCCAGTGTAATGGGGAGGGAGAACCGGAGAGGTAATGGGGAGGGGAAAGAGAACCCAGAGATGTGGAGAAGAGTGTTGTGGCCTGCCAGCAGCCAGCATAGCTGGAGGCAGACTTGGACCGTGAGGAGGTTGGGGAGGAACATGGGCCAGTCCTGGAGTCTGGGGAAGGCTCTGACGAGGGATCTGCCAGGCAGGGACGGGGCCGTCTGACAGTTATCAGCTGTCTTCGGAGTTGGACATCAGTGGGGAAGAAGAGCAGCTGGAGCCTGTTCCCAGTGTGCGCATGCACAGAGCTGCCAGAAGAAGGGAACAGTTAAGGAACAAGAATCGACTTGGCACTAAAGACTCAGGTGGATGGTGAATGGCCCCTCCCATAAGGAATAAAGAGGAGCAAAAGGGGAATGGGGTTTGCAGGAGACAATTAGTTCGTTTAATTAGTGTGAAGATCTATTCCTGACTTCTTGCCAAGTCATTGCTGCTACAGCGTAGCGTTTGGAAGCTATCAGCCTGGCAACTCTCCCAGCCTGATAAAGGTCTGTAGTTGTGAAATCTCATAAAAGACTGTTTGCCGGGACTTTTCTGGAGAGGGAATTCACTTTAACCTTAAATAAAAGGGGTTTTTTCTCGGGACGAGGAGTCGGCTTTGTGATCTCGGGAAGTCTCGGTCAGAACAAGAGAGGTTCATTTCAATTTCTTGTTCTTATGCCTGCTCGGAGGAGAAGGTGGGGGCTTCCCTCCCAAGAAGGTGCGTTGATTTGGCATGTGCCCCCCCCACCTCCTCCCCTTCCTTCTGCCGAGCTGTCTTGAGGACTGGAAACCTGACCCTTCCTTCGGGGCGGCTGGGGCTTAATTCTCCAGGGGCTTCTTCTGCATGTTTGAAAGAAGGCCAGAGTGGGTGATTTGATGCTGCCTTGGAAGGGGGAAGAAATTACAGCTCAACGGAAGCGCACCGCTCTCCGGGCGTGTCAAGTCAGACAATCTGGTACATGGGAACTGGGAATTTCTTCCCCAGCGAGACTTTGGGGTTTTGTTTTTTTTTGTAAAACAATAAATAAATAACAATCCAAGCACGTAGCGCCTGTCAAAGGGGAACGTAGCTGCGCTTGCTTTTAGCAGGTTGCCGAAGGGTTTTTTTTTTTCAAAACTCTTTGCCTAACGCTCGGCTGTGCTTTCAAATTGCTGGGATTTATTTTTAGTGTGTTTTGTTTGTGGTTTTACTCTGATCATTTTATTGCACTTCATACTTCTGTTGCTGTTGTTATGAATTGCCTTGGGACCTGGAATTGACAGATTGAACAGGAGAGAAACTCTTTTCTCTTTCCCGTCCTGTATGGTAGTTTAAAAAAAATCTTCTTCGGCCCTCCTTTCCTTCCTTCCTTCCTTTCTCCCTCCCTCTTTCTTTCTCTCTTTCTTTCATCTTTCTTTCTACTTCCCTCCCTAACTCTTTCTTTCTGTATTTCTTTCTTTCTATATCTTTCTTTCTCCTTCCCTCCCTCCTTTCTTTCTTTCTTTCTCTCTCCTTTCTCCCTCCCTCTTTCTTTCTTTCTTTCTTTCTTTCTTTCTTTCTTTCTTTCTTTCTTTCTCCTCCCTCCCTCCTTCCTTCCTTTCTTTTTTCTTTCTCTCTTCCTCCCTCTCTCTTTCTTTCCTTCCTTCATCTTCTTTCTTTCCCTCTTTCCTTCCTGCCTCCCTCTTTCTTTCTTTCTTTCTTCCCTTTCTTTCCTTCTTCCTCCCTCCTTCCTTTCTTTATCTCCCCTTTCTTTTTCTCTCTCTCCTTCCTCCCTTCTTCTCTTTCTTTCTCTTTCCTCCCTCCCTCTTTCTTTCAGCTTCCTTCCTGCCTCCCTCCTTCCTTCCTTCCTTCCTTCCTTCCTTCCTTCCTTCCTTCCTTCCTTCCTTCCTTCCTTCCTTCCTTCCTTCCTTTCTTTCTTTCTTTCTTTCTTTCTTTCTTTCTTTCTTTCTTTTCTCCTTCCTTTCCTGCCCCCTCTCTCTTTCCCACCCATCTTAAAAAGTGAACAATCTTCAAGACTCTAATCTCTTTCTCTCCCCCCCAAAAAAAGCACAGCAAGGGGAGGAATTTGTTATTTAGGCAAACCACGTAAAAGAAGGATGCCTTAAAGCTTGAGAACCGAAGCCTCGTTCTTGCTCATTTCTATCCTTGGCCACCTCCACTTAAAGCTTGGGGGAAAACAATAACGATTGGAAATTCGGGGACTCCCTTGCTTTAAAAAGCCGAACTGGCTGCCCACCGCTCTTTGGGGTGTGAAAATTAAACCCGTCTCTCCAACTGACCGTGGATGTGAACCATTTGGCTACCAGAAAGGTCTCAAAGAGCCTTGGCTCTTGGCTTAAGTCCCCTTTTCCATGTTATCTCTTGGGGCTGAGTGAGAGCAAGCGAGAGAACCAACCCGGCTTGCCATGCGCAGGAGCAGCCTGACTTTGGCCTGTTTGGGTGAGAAGTCAAATATTGGGCCAGCCTGGGAGTTTGGTGGGCTGAATCCTCATTTCCCAGCGAAGCTTTCTTCTCCAAGCGTGAAGTCAAGGTTGAGGTACAGAAGCCATGGCAGAGCAGACAGGCTCAAGATGCCCCAGGATGGTCGATCGTAACAGCTGGCAACCCCCTAAGCCAATGTTAGGCGGTAATTAAATTGGCTGGCATCGTGAAGCACGCGGGTGAAGATGCCAGGCAGGTCATGCCTCTCGCACAAACCCTCCTGCGTGGAATGTGCCAGAGGGGTGTGTGTGTCTCTCTGTGTGTGTGTCTGAACTAAACTCAGCATCGCAGACACCCTGGAAATAGGGTTGATTTTTCAGAACGCGAGAAAGCCAGAACTGTCTCGCCCTTGGGAAAGGGACTCTGTAGCCCCAAAACTGTGGCTGCACACCCCATGGGAGCACCCACATATTTTTGCATCCTCTCCATGGGTGGAGGGGGAAGATGCCACCTTCTGCCCCTACCCTTCCTCCCTGGCCTGAGCCATCTTCCACAATGCACGACAGCAAATAATAAGAAAAGTGTCTTATAGCAAAGAGTCTCTCTGCGTTACAATAGATAAGCCCTGCCAGAATCCCCAGCTTAAAATAGAAAGCTGCTTTTGGGGGGCTCTTCCCCGCTCTCGGCCAACCTCTTCCTCCACCTTGCAGGCTGCCTGCCAAAGATACCTAATCCCAGGTCAGATTTCTTCTTGACCTGTTTAACAAGTGACTTCTCCCCCACCACCCCGGCAAAATCTCCCGCCGCTCCTTTTTTGCTTCGTTCTGCTTTGCAACCAAGGCGTCCATCCGGACTCCGGTGCCCATCATCCTTCTCCGTGGTGAGGGAGTCCCGCAGCCCTGGTGGTTATCCGTGGAATCGGCCTCATCCTAAGAGAAATGCTCGCCTGCCATCCTTTGGGGCGGGAAAAAAAAAAGGGGGAGTTTGAAAGAGTTTGAATGGAAATTCCCCCTGATCAAGAATTCTCCGCCTCCTTTCCAGACCGCTGTCGGAAGTGCCAGTTTGGTGCCATCTGCGAAGCCGAGACGGGCCGGTGTGTGTGCCCCACCGAATGCGTCGCCTCCTCTCAGCTGGTTTGCGGAACCGACGGGAACACCTACGGGAGCGAGTGCGAACTGCACGTTCAGTCCTGCATCCAACAGGTCTCCATTGAGGTGGCAGCCCAAGGCAGCTGCAGTGAGTCTGGGGTGGTTTCTTTCTTTCTTTTTTTTTTCTTCCTTCCTTCCAAATCTAGGCTGCCTTTCGCACACACACCCTCCCCTCCCCCTTCCTTGGCACCCCATTGGCATGCACTCCCCTTCTCCTTGAAGTTCCCTTCCCTTCCCAAACCGGCAGCTTATAAACTAAAATAACGGTGGGAATCCGTGGGGCTCTCCGGGAGTTTTCTTGCAGACGTTTCATTGCCCTTGGACTTATATCCATTTTACAGCCCTCTCTAAGCTGTGTACAGAGTCAGCCTCTTGCCCCCCAACAATCTGGGTCCTCGTTTTACTGACTTTGGAAGGACGGAAGGCTGAGTCAACCTTGAGCCAGTCAGGATCAAACTGCTGGCTGCGGGCAGAGTCCGCCTGCAATCCTGCCTTCTAACCACCGCGCCTGTCCCACTAGTGTACCTTAGTGCCCTCCGTGCACACTAAAGTGCTCTCCGCTGATGAGGTTACCTAGTTCGGTCATGAAACGTCTGCAAGGAAACCCACGTCGCTCAGAAAGCACCAAGGACACCACCGCCACCCCGCAAGCAGTTCAACCCCGAGTTACAAATATTCTACGGAAATAACTCTTCTTCTTCTCCCGCCCGCTCTCTACAGAAGCCTGTGGGGCCACAGTGTGTTCCTTTGGGGCAAAGTGCATGGATGGGCATTGCCTCTGCCCCCCTTGTGAGCAACAGCCCTTGTCCCGCGTCTGTGGAAGCAACGGCGTCACGTACAGCAACGAGTGCGAGCTGCGCCTGGCGGCTTGCCAGCAGAAGGAAGAGTTGGAGGTGGAGAAGAGGGGCCCGTGTGAAGATGGTGAGCCTTCCATGCCCAGCTGTCTCAACGCCGGTTTCTTCCCTTCTTCCCAGGCAGTCCTCGACTTACGAACATTTCGTTTAAGCGACCGTTTGAAGTTACAACGGCACTGGGGGAAAAAGTGACTTACGTCCGTTTTTTCCACACGGCCGTTGCAACCTCCCCGTGGTCATTTGGATGCTGGCCTAACTGATTCGTATTTATGACAGTTGGAGGAGATTCCATGATCCCGTTTTCTGACCTTCGGATAAGCAAAGTCAACAGGGAAGATAAATTCATTTAACCGCTGTGTTACTAAGACTAACAATCACAAAGTTTAACAACTTTGCAGGAAAGGTTGGAAAAGGGGGCAAAATTTACTCAACGGCTGTCTTGCTTAGCAGCAGAAATTTTTGGGCTCAATTTGTGGTCATTAAGTTGAGGATTACCTGTACTGTCTGAAAAAGAGCCGAAATAGAATAGAATAGAATTATTAATTGGCCAAGTGTGATTGGACACACAAGAAATTTGTCTTGGTGCAAATGCTCTCAGTGTACATAGGATAGGATAGGGTAGGGTAGGGTAGCGTAGGGTAGGGTAGGGTAGGATAGGATAGGATAGGATAATGGGAGGGGAGGGTGATAAGGAGTGATGAGAAGGTTAATAGTAATAGTAGTGCAGACTTTGTAAATAGTTGGACAGTGTTGAGGGAATTATTTGTTTAGCAGAGTGATGGCGTTGGGGAAAAAACTGTCCTTGTGTCTAGTTGTTCTGATGTGCAGGGCTCTAGAGCATCATTTTGAGGGAAGGAGTTGAAATAGTTTATGTCCAGGATGTGAGGGGTCTGTAGATATTTTCACAGCCCTCTTTTTGACTCGTGCAGGATATAGGTTCCCCATGGAAGGCAGGTTGGTAATAATCGTTTTTTCTGCAGTTACTCTCTGGAGTCTGTGTCTGTCTTTTTTTTTTTAATCAACAATATTTTTTAATAGAGGCCTCTTATGACATGCAAACAATTGAACAAATTAGACAAATCAAAATACAAAGATAAACGGTTGCAGGAACTGGGCCTGGCTAGTCTAGTGAAGAGAAGGACCAGGGGAGACAGGAGAGCAGCCTTCCGATATTTGAGGGGCTGCCCCAGAGAGGAGAAAGGGGGTAAGCTATTTTCCAAAGCGCCCAAAGGCCAGACAAGGAATAATGGATGGAAACATAACAAGGAGAGATTCAACCTGGAAATAAGGAGAAACTTTCTGACAGTGAGAAAAATCAACCCATGGAACAGAAGTTGCCCTCGGAAGTTATGGGCACTTCATCCCTTGAGAACTTTCAAAAGGAGATTGGACTGCCGTTTGTCAGAAATGGTATCGGGTCTCCCGCTTGGGCAGGGGGTTGGACTAGATGACCTACAAGGTCCCTTCCAACTCTGATTATCTGTTATCTGTTCTCGCGTGCCAGCACCCAGAAGGCAGCGTGCGCAACCCCATGGGCCCTGCGCATGCGCAGTCTCTCTGCCCCCTTGACCTGCACTGCGCCTCACAGCTGATTTGAGGCCTTTTTCGGCCTCCCAGAGGCTTTTTTCAAGGCTCTGCAGGACAAAATAGGCCCGTTTTGTCAATCCCTCTTACTACCAGAAGTGATGAAATGGGCGTATTCGACTTGCAGAGGCTTTTTTCAAGCCTCTGGGAGGCCCCAAAAGGCCCCAAACCAGGCCTCACAGCTGATTTTCGGCTGGCTTGAGGCCTTTTTCGGCCTCTCAGAGGCTTGAAAAAAGCCAGCAAAATAGGCCCATTTCATCACTTCTGGTATTAAGAGGAAGTGACAAAACGGGCCTGTTCAGCCTGCAAAGGCTTTTTCAGGCTCCGGGAGGCTGAAAAGCCTCAAACCAGGCCTCACAGCTGATTTTCGGCTGGTTTGAGGCCTTTTTTCAGCCTCTCAGATGCTTGAAAAAGCCTCTGCAGGCCGAATAGGCCCATTTCATCACTTCCCATATTAAGAGGAAGTGATGAAACAGGCCTTATTTTTGGGCCTGCAAAGCCTCCGGGAGGCCGAAAAGGCCTCCGACCTGCCGAAAATCAGCTGTGAGGCACACTGCATGCGCCGTGAGGTAAGTTTGCCCATGGCTCACATGCCCTAAGTTCGCCATCATGTCTTAAGATGTAGAGATGCTCGGCTCTATTCTGGGTGACAAGCTACTTAAAAAAAAATTCAAACGGAGGAATTTATTCCCCTCCCCCCCACAAAAAATTAAAAATTTATAATAATCTACCCTGGGGGGAAAAAGACTTGTGAAAATCTTTTGATCGTGTGTTTTTTTTTTTTAAGACTTTGGTTCTGCACTCTCCCAAAGAGAAAAATATTGGGCTTGGTTCTTTTGGGGGGTGAGGAGGGAGAGGGGGTGCAAAGAGAATCAAACTTGCTGGAAAATGCCACAAAGTCTTGCAAAAGGTGGGTTTGTGTGGGTAAAGAGCTGAGCCTGTCCAAAATCCCTCCTCCTGGGTTCAAATCCTGCATCTCTGATTCCAATTCCCCCCCCCACTTCAATTGGCAAGCATTGGAAAGGGTTTGGGGGGTGGCATGTCACCCAGATTGGGGTGGGGTGGGGGGGGCTGTACATGGGGGCTTGTATGTAGGAGCTGAGACGAGGAATTGGGGGCGAAGTAGCTTCTGCCTCCCCCCTTGTGTCCCTTCTTCCCTGCTGTGTCTGGGGCCCGTCCCCTCCCCTCCCTCCCCTCCGCTTTCCCTCCCTTCCCCAGTTCTCTTTCCTTCTCATTGTCTCTTTAGCTGCCAATAATGGCTGGTAATAGGGCTCCACCAGGAGAGCTTTCAATGCTTTAATTTCACACTTCAGAGCATTGAGGGAGGTGAGGGAAAGGGAAGGCTGGCCTGGCTCTTTTGCTTTGTTTCTTCCCTCCCCCTTCCCTTCCTTCCTCTTTCCTCCCTTCCTTCTTCTTTCCCTTCTATCCTTCCGCCCTCCCCCTTTTCTCTTTTTCCTTCCTTCCTTCTTCCTTCTCTCCTTCCTTTCTCCCCTTCCTCCCTCTTTTCCCCTCTCAACTCCCTTTCTCTTCCCTCTCTCTTTTCCTTCCTTTTCCTCCCTTCTTTTCCCTCCTTTCCTTCGATCCTTTCTCCCTCCCTCCCTTCTCGCTCTTCTTCCTTCTCTTCTTTCCTTCCTTTTTCTTCTCTCCTTTCCTCCCTCCTTTCCGTTCTCTTCCCCTTCCCTTCCACGTTTCCTTCCTTCCTGTCTTCAGTCCCTCTTTCCTTCTCCCTCCCTTTTCTCTCTTCTCCCTTCTTTATTCTCTCCTTCCTTTCTCTTTTTCCCTCCCTCCTTTCCCCTCTCTCCTCCCTTCCCTTCCACATTTCCTTCCTTCCTGTCTTCAGTCCCTCTTTCCTTCTCCCTCCCTTTTCTCTCTTCTCCCTTCTTTCTTCTCTCCTTCCTTTCTCTTTTTCCTCCCTCCTTTCCCCTCTCTCCTCCCTTCCTTCCACATTTCCTTCCTTCCTGTCTTCAGTCCCTATTTCACTTCCCTCCTTTTCTCTCTTCTCCTTCTTTCTTCTCTCCTTCCTTTCTCTTTTCTCCCTCCCTCCTTTCCCTCTCTCCTCCCTCCCTTCCTTATTTCCTCCCTCCCTTCCTTCATCCCTCCATCTAGATCCCTCCCTCCCTCCATTTCTTTCCTTCTCTTCCTCCCTCACTGTTTAATACTGGGTGAGAAAAACCACCATAAAACACCCGAAATCTTGCTTAGACTGAGAAGTCAGACCAGAAAAAGGCAGGGTTCCCTTCCACACTGTTACCAAGAAAGCCACCCAGGAGAGGATCAAATGGAGATAGAAAGAGGAAAAAAAAGGGGTATTTCCTTCACGGAAGGCCTTATCTCTGTCCTCAAGATCGTGTACATTTTGGGCCCGAAAGTTCATTCAAGCCATTTTTATGGTTTCTGTGGGGCATCTATTGAGATGCATCTGTGCAGCAGCCAGGAATTGAACCCAAATCAGAGAGCCTCCCCCCCCCTCCCCATGTTGATCATCAGGTCTAGAAACCTGGCTTGGTTTTCAGCAAGGGGCGGACTATCTCATATGTCAACTCATAAAATATTTCTCTGGTCTTTTTAGAGTTGCCAACAGAAAGAGACAGGGGAGCAGTGAAGCAGCTTGCAAAACTGAAAGTGCATTCCATAAATGTTTTCAAAGATAGTAACTAGGTGACCGAAGTTTCTGCCAGGGTTAAAAGCTAACTGGAGAGCCTGATTGATGACTCTTGGCTATGGATGTGTCCCATTGGAGAATAGATTTAAGACACACCCAGGGGATGGGGGGGAAACCAGGGTCAAGGGTGACAACGAATGATGTGTCTCAGAGTTGGCTACACCCAGGCAGTGCCAGACATGTAAATCCTTTGGAAGTTTTGGAAGTTTGTCTCGAGACTCATGATTTAAATGGAGTTGAATGCCGGAATCCTGACATCGTGATGGTATAAGGGGATACACAACCCTGATGTTCTCCTTTCATGCAGAGTGCGGCTCGGGCGATGGGTCTGGCTCCGGAGATGCCATCGAGTGCGAGAGAGACAGCTGCCGGAAGTACGGGGGTTCGTGGGACGAGGATATGGAGGATGACCGTTGTGTGTGTGACTATACCTGTGGGACTGTACCACAGAACTGGGTAAGAGGAGATTTCCCCAGGAACATCTGCATAATCAAAGGGTTGGTCTAGATCAGAGGTGTCCAACTTGGCCACTTTTAAGACCTTTTAAGAATTCTGGGAGTTGAAGCCCACAAGTTGTTGTTGTTTTTTTAAGTTGCCCAAGTTGAATGCCGGTTCTGATGCTTTCCAGAACACCTGAATATTCTGTGGCAGGCTTTTTGCAAAGCGTCATTTTGATAGGCTGAGTTAAATCCTCCGTTGTGTCTTTAATGCTTCTCTGCCCTCTGGGTTGTGGCTTTTTTTTTTTTTTTTTGCTGTTTCTCATTAATTTCCCTGGCATGCATTTGCATATTTTATGGACGGGAAAGTGGAAAGCGCAGGAACTCCGTGCATGTATGACATCCTGGATGCCAGCAGATGTGTTCTCTGAACCAGGGAGTTGGGAACGAACGCTTCCTTTGATTTTGATTTTTTTATTTTTCTCCCTCTGTGATGCCAACAGATCACAGGCAGAATTCTCTAAGATTCTTGTCCAACCTGCTTGTTTAACTTGCCGGGCTGAACCTAAACCTGAACCTCAAATCTGCAAGAATAATTTTTTTCCCCTCCCCGAAAGAGCCCTGGATGGCTGCCAGCCTTTTGAGTACCTAAAATGGTGCCGTTCGGATACTCCCTTGGGGTAGATCTGCACAAACGATACACCCACGGCTGGGAATCAGCCGGGGTTTACACCCAGGCTCTTACCCATGAGTAGGCCTGCTCCCAAAGGAGGCACTGACCATCCAAGATTGTCTCCCAGATCCGGGCTTGCTTTGCTAGATGCCCGCCTACCGTAGACTATTTTGGGTGAGAACAGGGGAACTGAAACTATTCATCGAGCGGAATGGCACAACTCGCCGCAGGACAATTTTAACAACTCCCATTTCATGATATTAATCTTTGCCATTCGCGTTTCATGCCTCCTCTCCTTTGGCATCCTTCCTTTAATGATTCCACTCCGCTGTGTCTTCGATATTAGTGCAACTCTTGCCCCACGGCGAGTTCTCTCACCGTGGGAGAATTGTTCCGTGGTGAATTGTCGTAGACCTTTCCCCAAAGACATCAGCTGGTCATCCCAGGGCCAGAGAGGGAAATGCAACGCCTCACCGTCTAGCCCGCCGATGCAGGCAGTGTTACCCAAAACAGTTCTTTCGAATGAGACAGGACAATAGGAAGATAACGGGAGGGGCAGTGGCCTAGAGGTGGCACTCTCTCCTCACAATCCAGAGGCTGTGAGTTCGATCCTAGGCAGAGGCTGATATTTCTCTCTCTGGGCGCAATGAGAATATATCTACTGAATAAAACCTCCGCATTGGCGACAGGAAAGGCAACTGGCCAGTAAACATTCCGCTCCATTCAGTTGCCCCGACTCTCCCTACAAGGGATTACGGGGTCATTAAACGACAAACAACACAGGGAGATAATGGGAGAGGAAGAAGAAAGGGAAAGTTAACTGGGGAAACTTCAGGCACAAACCTTTAGTTCTGGCTTTAATTTCCTTCTAACAAAGCGATTCCTTTCACAACAAATGGAGCCCAGGGTGGTTTCAACTCGGGAGGATGGGGGGGGGGTCCAAGATGAGGCGGGCCTGACATTCCGATTCTTTCTATAACAAGACCCTTTCCTTCCCCCCCGCCCGATGTAGGTGTGTGGATCGGACGGGGTGGCCTACGCTAATGAGTGCGAGCTGAAAAAATCCCGCTGCGAGAAACGCCAGGACATTTACGTGGCAAGCCAGGGACCCTGCCGAGGTAATTTCAGGCTGGTGGGAAGTAAAAGATTTTGGAGAGGTCTTCCGGACATCGAACAGCCAGAAACTGCCAGCCCGGCGGGGTTTTCTTCTTGGCTCGAAGGAAGTAAATCGACTCTGTTCTTTGGAAGGGCAGGTGCTGAAGCTCAAACACTTAGGCCACCTAAGGAGAAGCGAAGGCTCCTTGGAGATGTTGGGACAGGTGGAAGGCAGAAGGAGAAGGGAATGGCAGAGGATGGGGACGGTTCGACGGTGTCGTTGGTCCAGCGGGTATGAGATTGGGCAGGCTCAGGCAGAGGTGGTATTCAGCCAGGTCTGGAGAACCGGTAGCGGAAATTTTGAGTAGTTTGGAGAACCGGCCAATCCCACCTCTGACTGGCCCCGCCAACCCCATCTCTTCTCTGCCTCCCATTGAGTCCCAGCTGATCGGCTGGGTCTCCTTTGGTTGCCCTGCACAGGAGAACAGAGCTGGGAAGCAGGTTAGTGGAGTGGGGAGGGAATTGGGATTTTGCAGTATCCTTCCCCTGCCGTGCCCACCAAGCCAAGCCACGCTCACAGGACCGGTTGTAAAAAAATGTTTCATCCCACCACTGGTCTCAGGGAGGTGGTAGAAGACAGGGAGTGGGGGCTGGCGTGATCCATGGGGTCGCGAAACAACTGTATAGCTACTTGCTGGTGGCCTCGTCATTAAAAAAGAGTTTTTTTAAATTTTCCTTCCAGGGGTCCCAACGCTTCCGTCCTCTTCGCCAGAACTCCTTCACTGTAGCAAAACCGTTTACGGCTGCTGTCCGGACAACATGACTTTAGCACTTGGAGTGGGGTCGGCTGGATGCCCCAGTAAGTCGATGCCACTCTTTGGGGGCCTGGGGCGAGGCTTTTCAAGGGGTCCCCCCTCCCCGGCACGCTTCGGTGGGGGGTGTCCCGGGAGAGAGAGAGAGAGAGAGCACGCTCCCCTTACCCCAATCTATTTCGTCTTTTCCCTCGCCTCCCTCCGCAGCCCACCCATTGCAGGCTTTTATTAATTTTTTATGGAATAATTAGCCAGAGCCATCTTGTCTGCCTAACGAGATGAGGAAAGAGTCGGTGGCATTTTAAGCAGCTGAGGCCACGAGGGCCAGCTGGTTAGCGGGGCGTCCATTAGAGCGGCTGCCGGGAACGCCACGGCCCTGTTTGCGGTTCGGTAGAGGTGTTTCGTTCACCGGGTCATTTGTTCAGCGGGGGTGGCCGTGTTCCAAAAGCGATTTTAATGGCTCTGGAGATCTTGACCTAGAGAGCTGTAGAAGCCACAGAAATTGGCAGATTTCCCCCCCTCCTGGAGGGGGTCGCCTCGATAATTGATGCGGTGAAGTCGCGCAGCTGGAAATTAAAATATCATGTCTGCCTAGGAGCACTCGGGGGGCGGGGGGGAGGGGAAGAGCTTGGAGGAGGAAGCATCTAGCTCAGCCTGAAGTCCCCACCCTCCTTCCCAACCAGGCTTGGGGCAATACTTTCATTCATTTGTTTGTTTGTTTGTCAAACATGTACAAGATAACAAGGGGCCGGAATAATAAGCAGGCATAACAGGAACAAAGGAAATAAGTACAAATACATGGGGACAGTAAGACGGGGACGGTAGGCACACTGATGCGCTTATGCACGCTCCCTTAAGGCCCACTTAGGAATGGGGTGAGGTCCACGATAGACACTTTAAGGTTGAACTTTGCGGGGTGGGTGGGTTTGAGGCTGTGACAACAGAGTCCGGCAGTGAGTTCCAGGCATCGACCTCTCTGTTGCGGGAGTCAGATTTTCTGCAGTCAAGTTTGAATCTCGAGTTTGCATCGATTGTTTGCCCGTGTATTATTGTGGTTCAAGCTGAAGGAGTCGTTGACAGGCAAGACGTCGCAGCAGACCATTTTGTGTACTTCTGCTTAAATCGGGAGCCTAGGCGGCGCAGTTCCAGATTGACCAAGCCCAAAATTTCAACGTTTCCATTCGTGGCAGCTGAATCTCAGAGCTGACACTTGAGAGCTAACCCTTCCCTGCCTCCTGTCTCTTAGGCACTTGCCACTGTAACCCCTATGGCTCCTACGGAGGGAGCTGTGATCCCAGCATAGGCCAGTGCTCCTGCAAACCCGGCGTCGGGGGGCTGAAATGCGACCGCTGCGAACCCGGTTTCTGGAACTTCCGCGGCATCGTCACGGACAGAAAGAGCGGCTGTACCCGTGAGTATCTTCGTTGACCAGGGTTGGGCTTCAAAAGTTCTGCAAAGGGTTCTCTGCCCTGTTACTGTGTGGGCGTGGCCATGCACTCCTGCACCAAGGTGGGGTGTGTGTGTGTGTGTGTGTGCATTTTTGCCCTTCCTGGACTCCGGAGGCTTTCCTCGAGCCTCTGGAATGGCGAAAACAGCCTCCTCCAGGCTCTGGAGACTCTCTGAAAGCCAGAAACGGCCCCATTTCCAGCCTTTCCGAACTTCCGGGAGGCCCATTTTCACCCTCCCCGAGCCTCCGTGCGTGCCTTGCCCTTACCTGCGTCCAAAACGGGCCACGTGGGGACTCCTGGGAGGGAGGGGTGGGATGGGCGGGGCCCGCCAGGAGTGGGATTTGGGGGGGTTCTCCAAACTACACAGAATCTTAGCTAGGGGCTCTCCCGAATCCCTGTGAACCCCAGCAGCCTGGGCGGAAAAATATTGGGGTCTAGCACCTGTTTCCTCTCTCCCGTTCAGTGTAGGAGAAGAGCAGGCAGAGTGGGAGGTGGTGGAGTTAAGCGAGTATCCAGCCTAGAGTCTTTAAATTCTCACTAAGTCCAACTTCTCTTAAGTTCCATTGATTCTTATCGACTGCCATGTATGGCCTTGAGCAGTAAACCTTATCTACAACTTCACCATACGGTCCTGATTATTCACGCCTGACATTTCAATCCCCAATTCTCCTGAGAGGCTGCAAACGTGGAAGGGGGCCTTCAAAGACACACATACAAGCCCTTTAAAAAAAAGCAGATCTGTTTTTGAAACCATCCACAAAGGTGACTCTAGCCGTCATCAAAGCTGCATAGATTGTCATTCTGGATTTTGGAGCTAAGTGGGCCAACTGTCAGAGGTCTTAGCAGGGCGATCTCCATGTTCCTAGCCAGGAAGAACCTTGCAGGATAAACAAGCCAGGAAATCTGGCTAGTTCAATGGAGATTTTGTTGCCCTGAGGAACCCCACCCCCAGTAGTCAGCGATGTCATATTATTCAAGCATGCAATGGGGAAAAGTCTCTTAACTGGGAGTTCCCGCCATCCATCGATGGATTCTCTCTGGCGTTTATCTATCTATGTATATAAAAGTGAACTACTGCTCAACGCATCATCACGAAATCTCCAGAACCGTAAAGCCTGCCCATGCGCAGAGCTGCCAAAAGGACGGTAGAATTAAAAGCTCCGGGTTGACGTGGGAGTAAGGCCACAGGTGGATGATGACTGGCCCCTCCTATCAGGATTAAAAGAGAAGGAAAAAGGGGAGGGGGGCTTTTGCAGGAAGCAACTCGCTCGTTCAGTCATTCGTTTGTTCCAGCCATGTGGAGATTTGTTCTGTATAACCCAGCCCTTCCTTGTCAACAGTGAGTGTGGAACTATTTACCGGGCAGCGTTCCAGGATTGATAAAGGTCTGAGCTCATTAGTTTACCTTCACGAGACTGTTTGCCAAGCTGTTGACTGACTGAATGAAATAAATTCACATTAAAAGAGGTTTTTGCCAGGACTCAGAATTGACTTAGTGCTTGTTGCGGAGGCTTAGGACAAAAAACCCTGTTCTAAAAGAAAGTTTTGAGGTGGTGGGAGGGAGTCCAGATCCCAGTTTAGGGGAAGCCCCGCGGAGTCTCAGCTGAGATGAGATTTGATTTCTGATTCCTTCCTTGGGCTAATAGCAGAACAAATGCAGCTTCATTTTCTCATTGTCTCAGTCCTGCCTGTGAGGCAGAGAGAACGGATGGAGGTGCGATGGTGGAAATTAGTTCTCACCCTCCATGCTACAGTCGAGAGCGGAAGGGCAGTTCACACCCAGCACCTGCCAGAGAAGTCATTACCAAATAGATGACAACCAGGAGCCCATTTTTGAAAGATGAGACCGGAGGGCGGGGGCTTGAATATCCGTGTGCGCGTTTTTAATTGAAAGCCGCGGCAAAGTAAAGTTTATAATAACGCGGAGCTGGCTCGCAAGGCAAAGAAATCTCAAAACTCTGGGACCAAATCAGCAGAGAAATCCAATCTGATTCCACCGCGGTTTAGTTCGTGGGAGATTTTGACTCCGGATCGTCATCATCGTCTACTTCAACAACCCCATAATCCTTGCAGGAGGAGTCTGGGCAACTGAATGGAGCTGTGGTTTTACTGGCCCGATGCCTTTGTTGTTGCCAGTGTGGAGTTTTGTTCAGCCGATAGATTCTCAGTGTGCCCAAAGAGAGAAATAACTGCCTCTACCTAGGATCGAACTCACAGCCTCCTGATTGTGAGGGGAGAGCTCTACCCCTAGGCCACCGCACCACTCCATTTTGACTCCAGATGTTGGCAGAAAATGCCCTGATGTCTTTCCAGGTGTTAGCTATCCCCACGTTTCTTTTTTTTCTTTCTTTTTTCGGTGTTTGAAAAGCTCTGGAGAAACCCAACAAGTATTTTCCAGATGTTAGCGGTCTAACGGTGGACTTCTCTGTGCTCTTTGCCAGGTGTTCACGGGAGTCCTCACGAGAAGGGAGTTCTTAAATTCCTTCCAGATGTGAGCAGAAGCTCCGGATTTAAGCCTGTTGGCAGTTTTCCTACTACAAGAAGCATCCTTACCTCATCCTTGTAGAACAGGCCTTAGCTTAAAGTTGCAGAGATGGTTTTTTTTCCCCCCTCCTTTGCCTTCGAGGTTCGAAAACGTTTAATTTGGATTATGGCTTGCTACTGCTGGGCCTGGCATCACACCAAAGGCGGGGATTGGCAACCCTCAAATTGCCAGTCCTTGGAGAATTTGGGGTCCCAAAAACGTCAGAAAGGGGAGTAGTTGTGGGGTCCACTTTAAGAACTCCTTCCAGTAATACGGACTTTTAGGGTTTGAACCTCTGTTTAGCTTGCTTCGGAGTAAAACCTGTTGTAATTGGCTAATGTCCCAGTTAATGGTTATACCTTCCTCATGTCCATTTCCTTCACTGAGAGCATTTGCGTCAAGACAAATTCCTTGTGTGCCCAATCACACTTGGCCAAAAAAGAAATCTATTCTGTTCTGTTCTATTCGCTTTCCTATTCTATTCTATTCTATTCTATTCTATTCTATTCTATTCTATTCTATTCTATTCTATTCTCTTTCTCCTATTCGATTCTATTCGATTCTATTATCTTTCTTTTATTCTATTCTATTCTATTCGATTCTATTCGATTCTATTCGATTCTATTCGATTCTATTCTATTCGATTCGATTCTATTCTATTCTATTATCTTTCTCCTATTCTATTCTACTGATAACATCGCAAGGATATAACTTTATTTTTGACAAGTCCCGTTAGTAGAATTTGATTTTTTTAAGATGCCCGACCAACATAATCTGTTTTAGGAAGCAAATGAGATCATCCATACCCTGGCACGAAGCATGAGAATGACAGGTAGTCCTTACAATTACTCATTTAGTGACCGTTCGAAGGTACAAAATCCAGGCACTTGGCAAGCGACTCATATTTATGACGGATAGATAGATAGATAGATAGATAGATAGATAGATAACAGATAGATAGATGCAGTGGTGGTTCATGGTTAGAATAGGGTATTGCAAGCTAACTCATTGCCAGCAGTTCGATTCTCACCAGGTTCCAGGTTGACTCAGCCTTCCATCCTTCTGGGGTCAGTAAAATGAGGACCTGGATTGTTGGGGGGCATGAGGCTGATTCTGTAAACCCTTTAGAGAGCGCTGCAAAGCACTGTGAAGCAGTATATAAGTCTTAAGTGCTATTGCTATTGCTCCATTATTGGAAGATTTCAAGAAAAGATTGGACTGGAATAAGGACTTCTACCTTAGGCAAGGGGTCAGAGTAGACGACCTCCAAGGTCCCTTCCAGCCTTACCGTTCTACAATTCTTGGGGGAAATAGGAACACCAAATTACAGTTCAGCAAGCAGGGGAGTTGATCAGATTTATGTCCGTTGCTCCAGATTTGTATTGACAAGCTATTCGTTGAGCAAACAAGAAAGTGAAGGGAGGGGAAGAGGGAGGAAGGGAGGAGGACCCTGTCTTAATTTCAAGGTCCATTGGCGATCAAAGCTGAGAAATCAATAAAGTGGCAAATGGGGGGAAAAAAGGAGGGAAGGATGGAGGAAAAAAGAGAGTTATTTGGAAGCGACAACAAACAGCCAAGAATACGAGAATCTGTGCTCGCCTATATGTGTGTGTGTGTGTGTGTGTGTGTGTGTGCGCGCGCGCGCATGTGTAGGAGCAGGAGCTACCAACCTTTTGGACCTCAGGGACCACCAAACTCATACATTTTAAATCCAGCGGACCAGAGACCCTGAAAAAATCCCCCCAAAAGTCTGCAGGAAAATTCCCCACCCATTTTTCCTACTGATCAATCGTTCTTTATTTGGGATCGCAGGATACCGTCTCCAGCTCCATTCTCAGGGAAAGAGAGAGAGAGACTTTTGACTTCATGCAAGGAAAGCAGCAGAAGCAGCAGAAGTCTTTCTTTCTCTCCCCCCAAACTCCGCCAGAAACGAGTCTTTGTGAGACTTGTCATGCTGGCGCAGCCTCTTGGAGCAGGAAGGCTTGCAGGATCCCAAAGACTCATTTCTGGCGGAGTTTGGGGGAGAGAAAGAAAGACTTCTGCGGCTTTCCTTGCGTGCAGAAGCGGAAAGAAGCAGCCCGGTGGCCAGGCCAGGCAGATGGGGTGAGTGGGGCAAGTTCCCCCCTCCGCCCTTTCCCCCCTCCACTCACTATCTTGTGTTGTTTGCAACGCAAGCGGCGCAAGCCTTGTGTTCCCGCGGGCCATGTGGGGCGGGGCAGCCTTGTGTTCCCACGCAGCCTGGATTAATTGCTTTGAGGGTGACATTTCTCTGCAGACCACCAACATTGTCTCACGGACCACCAACGGTCCCCAGCCCACTGATTGGCGACCACTATATATGAACATCCGCACGAGCACGTGGCTATTGTGAAATTATCACAGGCGCATCTCTTTGTCTCTCTGGAGGATCGGAGTTGTGCCGCAGTAGACAATCCTGAAATGGAGATCTTCGGAAGCAGGGGTGTCAAACTCACGATTTGAAAAAAAACAGCAAAGGACCGGCTCACGGTGCTCGCGGAAAATGGAGCTCACAGAACTGGTTGTTACACCGATTGAATTGTACTACTGTCCCTCCCCCCGCTTTTAAAAACAATTGCCATTTAGTTGCTGGATAAATTAGGTCTCCAGAGATGTGTCTGTGTAGTTTTCGAACTGATGTCCCCCTCTCCTATGCACCAGGGTGGTTTTTATTGCACTATTTTGGGGCAAGGAGGTCCCAGATCCCCTACTCTGGCTCGCCCTATCAGAGCCGTGAAGTTATCCGGTTCTGCTTGAGTTCCAGCTGTCTTTAGCGCCTTAGCCCGCCAGCCTGATTTAAATGCAGGAAGGTATTATGTTCAGCCTCCAGTTAGCGAAGGAATAGACAGACAGTAATAGAAAAGTCGGCTTTAATTTCATAGATTTATGGTTTGCTTTTCAGAAGGGAAAAACACGTAATCAAAATATGGGCTGTTTAAAAAACACAAATGATGAAACCAGTAAGTAACTGAGATAAGCTTAGCGGTAGGAGAAGGAAAAAAATGAACTCTGCGAGGGACAGAATTTTTTTCTCTATGGTCTCTGCAGCTTGAATGTTCAAGGAAAAGAGGGACCCTGTAAGATTTCTGGGGAAGGGGACTTCTTCCAGGGATGTGGGGCCATGACAGAAAAAGGACCTGTCTGAAGGAGGAAAGAGATGGCTAAGGGGCTCTGGACAGCTAATCGGCATAGATCAGGGGTTGGCAACCGGCAGCTCTGGAGCCGCATGTGGCTCTTACCCTTAGGCAAGAAAAACCAAAAGTGCACATATAGACTGCACATATAGCAATCAACCCATGGAACAGAAGTTGCCCTCGGAAGTTGTGGGAGCTTCATCACTTGAGACCTTCAAGAAGAGACTGGACTGTTATTTGTCAGAAATGGTGTAGAGTCTCCTGCTTGGGCAGTGGGGTTGGACTATATGACCCAGAAGGTCCCTTCCAACTCTTGTTAATCTGTTAAACCCGCTTGTTTCTTCCTGAACCCTCCCTTACTTTCCTGAACAGCCTGCCACTGCGATCCTGTGGGATCCGTGCGGGATGACTGCGAACAGATGACCGGCTTGTGTTCCTGTAAACCGGGGATTACTGGCACCAAATGCAAACAGTGTCCCAGCGGAAGCAAGCTGGGAATGTCCGGTTGTGAGAAAGGTAAAGTGGTAACACGTCGCATGCAGACAGCTTTGGGGGCGGTGGGGGTGGAAGTTTTGACGCTTCTCTGCTGGAGAGATCATTTATTCCTGAAGAAGGACCGATCTGGAAGCAAGTTTGCATTGAATGTCGTGCCTGATCCGCAGATCTCTCTGCCCCCTCGTCCTGCTCTGAAATGACCTGTGAATTTGGGGCATCGTGTGTGGAAGTGAACGGCCTTCCCCAGTGTGAGTGTCCATCGTTGCTTTGCACGGAAGCTGACGCGTCCAAGGTGAGCAGAGACAGCATGCGTGAAGATGAGTGGGCAAACTCATAGTGTCTCCCAGTAGATCAGTCCCTGTTGAATTCAATAACTTTTTCTTTTAAATGTTTGTTTATACATTTTTCTTCTTCTTTAAATGACATAAATACTTAATGGGCAGTTGTCTGGTTCCATCTGTTCATACAAAGTCTTAATAAACTGATAAGAGTAATATCGATAATTACATCCCTGCTTAAAATATTAATAATTACTTCTTGATAATATGATTCTTACATCATTTACTTATACAATAAAGATAATGCTGATAGTGAAAATAATACTATTAATAATAACA